>NW_020955940.1:48495-175833 GCF_003031625.1 Empidonax traillii
GTTTACGTAAAAATTGTGTGGAATACTGGGTACTTGGCTCCTTCCTTGGTTACAAACTGGTCACCAAGGAAGGCCTAGACTAAAACTATTACATACTTTATGACTGCCAGATCTCCAAGTTCTATATTTAACACAAATTATTTATTATTTTGCATAGTTGAAAATACATTGTGTTCACATACAAATATCAGTGTATATGGTCAATATATCCTGCTGCAAACAGTAGCAACATAAGGTCAGAACTTCAGAACTCTGCAAAACCTGACAGCTCTGGCAGAGGGACAAATGGGGTAAGACTCACTGGGAATTCTGAGAGGCTTTGAGACTCTGTAGTATGAAAGGCAAATGCCAGACCTGAGAAATGTGCAGAGGCACAGTAACATGCAGAGGAGTGCCAGGCAGGTAAGAGTAAAGGATTCCTGGGTTTGCTAAGACAGCTTTAATGTGGTTATCTGCTAATACCAAGAGGATGCAGAAAAGTGGCTGCAGATTTGTGAAACAGCAGCAGTACCACAGCATATGAAGAATAAGTAGTTTAACGATGCTGGAACTGAATATTAGAGTTTTCTGCAAGAGCAGGACAGTATTCTACAGCAGAAGACTTTGAGAAGACTGTGTCATCTCCCTGAGATGATGATGTTTCAGCTTCCCTCCCTCCTGGTTATCTTTTCCTGTTAAAATCTCAGCAGAGTAGCCAGATGGACAATATTAGGCTTCCAGTTCAGGATCTGTACAAACATACATGTGCAGAGCTACAGAAAAACACATACTGGTTTCCTTAGGCTTTGCAGAACATAAGAATGCAGAAGAAAACTATTTCAAGGTGCAAGATGTGGAGTGCCTGGTAGCTTTATGTGATTTAGTGGCAGGGGAGGTTGCCCGAGTGATTGAATTTATTAACAAAACATAGCTGGAGACAAGAAGGAGAAATAGGACATGCCTGTGAAGGTTCTTCCTTCGAGATGTGATTCACACTGTGTAGCTTGAGGACTGGCTATGGCAGTAGTAGCAATGTGCTCCTGAAGGCTGAGGTCTTCATACATGCATTCATAATTTCAGGGAATGTTCAGTGGTTAACCTTGTCTCATCTCTCCGCAAAGAGAGAAAAGACAGGGAAGAAGAGACAAAGGAGAACCTGAAAGCTTCCGAATTCCTGTTTGGGAGAAAAGTGGTGAGAGAAACTGATAACAGAATTCTACAATATGAATGATACAGTTGGTGGTTATTTGAACTCCTAAGTAATACTGATTATAATTTGCCACTGTGACTGAAATTAAAGCAGCATTTAAACAGATTTTGGCTTACAGAACCTAGGAACAAGGAATTTATTTAGCCTTTTACTAACTGGGTAATAGTTTGTAACCCTATTAAAAAAGATCAATCAATCAACTGTTTTCACTTATAGGGATACCACTATTTATCTGTTCTGGTAATGTTATGAACAATTAAGACCAAGACTGGAGACAGGTGGTAATTTTCCTGACAGGTGGCCACATTGCACAGCATTTTCCTGGTTCCACCTTCCCCCCACCACCCCGAAATGCAAATATAATCTCTAAGTATGTAGCTGCCAAAATATCTTCTTTTGTTTCTGTGTGTATATTGTTTAATTTTTGATCACTTCAGATAGGAACTAAAATAACTCTGAGAACAATATCCACGTATGATACATATGCCATTCAGTGATTGTAATATGCAATCTAAAACCCATGGATCAAGCCTCAACAATGGTAAAGTATATGGGGAAAATAAGATATAGTATGTACTTAACTTATCCTTAGTACATTATGCTTTTAGGTTGCTATTACAGCAGCACAATGCAAATCTGTAAGGGAATTAATCCCGAATTCCTTATGATCTAGAAGACATTACATAAGAGCATCATCAGAAACATGCACACAAGCTTTCAGGCTAAATGCCACTGAATTCAACAACTTGTGGTTGAAGTGCCAGCCTGGAAATCAAAGAACCTATGCTCTTCAACCACCTCTTATTAAAGACTGTGTCAAATCAGTTTGCCATTCCATGCCTCAATTTCCTTGTCTGTAAAACATTCTACCAATATGCATTTTAATAATTTTGATACTTGGTGATTGAAGGTTTCCCTAAGAGCTACTGCTTTTCCCCCTTCCTAAAGTGTTGTTTTTTGTAGTTTTGATAAATATTGGTATAGATTTTAATAAACCCAGTTAGAACTATTCTAAATGTTCTATTTGAAAGTCAGTTGAAACCTGCAAACGCAAAATGGAAGCACTGAAAACAAATGAATTCTGTCTTCCTTTATATGAAATGCTTCCCAAGAGTGTTTAAACTTCCTTTTTAAAGAAACTGACTGAGATCCATCAGAACTGTATGATTCCCTGCACTTTGCTGGGTGTTCCACCCATAGGCATTGGTTTATAAGAGAGATTTTCTTAGTTTTAAAAGTCCCTGGAGGCCTAAACTCACTTCTAGTGAAGACTTTGTTACCTATTAAATATGATGGAACCAATATGGATGCTGTTTTTCCTGAAAAGGATAGAAGAAAATGTTTACAATGAGAATTTTATGATTATACGAACAGTATCTGGGCTAACAATCCAAATTTCTTTATGTAAAACCAGTCTTTAGTAGAACTCCTTGCCCATTATCATAAAAAGCAAATATATGTTCTTGTTCAAAAATTTTATTTTATTTTAATAAGGAGAATAAAACCTGAGGGGAAATTTCCTTCAGGCTATGTGGAGGTGGAAAGTACAACATCCATCTGGAATAACCACATTCAGCTCAGAAGAGTTGCTCTAGATTTACAGTAGTGTCCAGAGTATTACGAGAGATAAAGGTAGGAAAAAAAAATTGAAATATTTTGATCACATTGGAAATGGCAAACTTAGAAAACAATAATAACTACAACCAAACCTGATGAATCACCTGGGTTACCCAGGGCTACAGGAACCAATCAAACAAGAATATATAAAAAAGTAATTATTTCTTTGATTCACCCTTTAACAGAGTATATTGGCAAAGATTCCTTTATGAACAGTCCTTTTGTGTGTGTGTGTATGTGTGTGTTGGGTAAGACTATTAGAGATGCATATATCAGAAATGTAGGTTCAGAAACAAGCAGCTAAAGTCCTAAGTAAATTACTAATAGGTTTGAACAATACTTATGTCATGCTTTGGAAGGAGCATAGGAAAGAAGCAGAATGGATGTTAGCAATCCCCACCCCCAAACTGCATGAATATTAACACATACTTTAAAAAGATACTTGAGATTATGTGAGGAACCACAAAACAGTAAATCTTACACTGGCATCTTGCAAATTAAATAAAAAAAAAAAGAACATAACAATAAAGAATTTAGTCGAAACATTATTCCCCAAAAACTAATGATAATTTCTCCCAAAATGTTCTATGATATTGATCTCTTGGTACTGCTCAACCTTCTAAAAAGTCATGAAACTGGACAACAACTTCCTCAGTTGGCCAAAGGCTACAGGTAGTCCCAAATGGAAAACAATGCAACTGAAGACATGGTTGCAAAATAAGAGAAAATTAAAAATTATGGTAGGAAGAAAAGGGGATGATTAACTGTCAACACAATGAAAACCTAAAAAGGCTTCAAAAATTCCTGGGTAGAATCTTCAAGTAGTTGAAAACCGTTTTTAAAATGGATGGGAGATAAGGGAGCACAGTCCCCTTACAACAATGGTTTTGACATTCTGAAGACAGCAATGGCTGTCTAAAAGCAACGGCACTTAGGCTGAAGCCACAATATTACAGTGCAGATTTGATAAAGTTTGCTATGTTTCTTAATACATTAAAGACCTAAGGAGTCTAATGTGACAAATTCATTTGGTTTAGCAAGTTTAGAGAGAATCTTTAAATAGACCTAAACAAACTTGGCGAAAGAGCAGGATGATGGCTATGTGCAAAGGTGATAAGTTCAATATAATTTCCACTAGAAGAAAAAATAAGTATAGTTGCTTATGCACATCAGGAGAATCTAAACTTAATGCAGGAATTCTAGGAGGACATGTGTGAATTCCTATAACTAACTCTATATGGAGTGTTGATGAATACAATTCTTACAATAAAAAAGCCCCATGAGATTCACAGCTCAATTTCTCTTTAAAAGATAACTTTACAAGATTCTGTTGATAAAAATACCCTGCCTAAATTTCCAGAATCATGTCTGAATAATAACTGCAATGAGCAGTGACAACAAGGCTCCAGGGCATACGTACTATGATTATATAACCATAGATTGACTAGAACTGCAAAAAAAATTAAAAAAGCGACATTTCCATGGACAATATAAAAATAATCACTTCAGTGACACTTGCTAATGTTGTTGTTGGTCTTGTATTAGGTTGATGAAGAAGAAATTTCCTAAATATGCATTTAAGAAACTTGGTGAGAAATGGCTTTTCCTATTATTTTTTTTTTTTAATGAAAGATGCTTGCATGAGTCTGCTCCTCCCAAAAGGCTCTGCTGATTCTTCAGGCAGCTTGAAAATACTTCCTATGAAATTCTCAAACTATCTAGTTTGGGTAAGCTTCTTTTTCTATCATCCAAGATACTTAATTATTTCATAAGCAGCAATATGAGCAGATTAAACTTGATCTTCTATGTCTCTGATACCAGGCTTAACTTCATTCATAAATAGCCATTCATAGCTTCATGGCATACTGACAGACTTTCCCTTATATCCTTTATAATCATTGCTGGAACTATAGACAATATTAGATCTTTCTAATCTCTACTAAGAAGAAGAGAAAGCAAAAATGAGAAATACTGAATTGAAACTTGGACTCTAAGGGTATCTCTAGCAAGCAGGATGATAACCAATTACAGTTTTAATTAGGAACATAAAGCTGCTAATCAAAAGGAAAACAAACCGATGGTTTAAATAGATTTGGCTACTTCTAATGCAGATTTTGAGAGATACTTCATACAATCTATTTTTTCTGAAATTCACCTTATTTTACATAATGATTAACTCAATATTAGCACTCATGTTTTAAAGTACATTTAAATAAATTTACAAGAAAATAAATTGTGATTCCTTCACTTGTGCAAAACTAACTCTAGATTTTGAAGAATTATTTACTACATAATCACATTGAAGTGATAAAGGAATGTTAAACCAAGAATGTTTTAACAAAGCATGTTAAAACCAAGAATTCAGGAATATCAAATTTGCATGTACAACCTTGATTTGCTAAACCATTGTGTATTAATTAAGATCCTGATGCCAACATCATATCAGAGTCCAGAAGCACAACGTATTTGCCCTGGGTTGAAGCTCTAGACTAGAAGGTAAGAGTCTTTCCTGGGCAGCCCTCTGTCAAAGCATAGACCCTGTAAAACTAAGAGCTGATGATCACACAGATGATATTCTAAATATGGGAAATATCGGAAGCAAGGAATGATACCATAACCCTACTATGGATTAACTACGGGTTCCTTATCTTTGCAGACTTGGAGATCTGTTTATTCAGGTCAGTACCATGAACCTCATCAAGTGGTGCTTAGAGGCAGACAACCTCTAAGTAGCCAGACAGACCTTAGTAGCCAGACAACCCTTAGGCACTAGGGGAAGTTTTGTTTCTGGATAGCAAGGATGACACCAATTACACAGACTGTGAACATTCTTTCTATCTCCATCATTCACAAGTTTCACCTGTCATGTCAGAAACTGCACCATGTCAGCAGAACTGCTGGATTTTTCAGTTGCCAACTTTCAGGATCCTATTCTAAACTAGGAAAGTAGAAGAAATCTTTAAACTACTTAGTGGCAGTGGTTTTGGTAGCTTTTGCCCAGATTAATAAATTTTGCTGTACCTGATACCCCTCTAGGAAAACCAGAAAAACTTTCAGTCCCTCTAATAAGTTTCAGGCATGCCAGGGGAACCAGAGCAGACACTTTGATTGCTGTACTTTGGGAGCAGGCAACCAACTAGACTGTTCCAAGAAACCATCAAAATTTTCTCTTTTTCTCCTCATGATAAAACCTCAGTCTCAGAGGAGAGAAGAGGGAAAAGCAACTACAGGAGAATGCAGTGGTTCAAAAAAGCAGCATTTCATTCTTTCGTCTTCATTTCCTCTAAGTGTGATGTCTGTGTTTCTGACGTTCTCTACAGCACACAGTATGGCAAAGTAGACAAGGACCCTGATCCAGCTCTTCCTCGTAAGGCCCGGAAGTGTAAGGTTGGTGAAGAATTACGACAATAGCAGATGCAAAGCTGGAAAAGTGTGGGGACAGAACTGATGCAGGACTAATGGAAAAATGAATGAACTGAACATGCAGACCTTATTATACCATACTTCTGTGAACTCCATGTTTCAGACTTTATTTGGTTCAGATAGGAACGTACAAGAAAAAAAAAAAATCACTCTTAATGTAATGTCCTTTAGTATCTTGTCTGTGAAGCCTTAGAGGGCTAGAATAGGTAAGCTCTGGCACTGACTAGCTAAAATAGACAAATAAGGTACAACATTCTACCTGCCTGCTCAGAATTAAATTAACTAATGGATTTCAAGTCAGAAGATAATTGTTCCTCCAAACAAACCAGTAGGACTCTCAGTGTTTTTCTGTCCCTTCTTGTAGCAGACATTGTAGTCTAATTTTAGGAATATGTAGCATACAGTATTATATATATTCCTTTAAAAATAGTTTAAACATTTTTTTAAAAAACTGGAAAATAACTCAAGTCTTTAAGTTGTTCAACAGCCATGAAAATTACGCTGTTTTCTTATTGCTGATATTGATTTCCCTGTGATTTAATTTACTCTTAAAATCTGAGAAAGCTTCTTTGCTGTAGTAAACACTGTCAGACTAATGAAGTGATTCTTGTACTTTCAAGTACAACAGAATGATCTATCAATTAAAGATGAAAGAACCTATAAAATGAACCAGTTTTTCATTAATATTTCCTTTCATTTTGAGAGTTGCAAACTCTCAAGTAGCTCCAACCTACAAACTGCAGGAGCATACGAGAAGACATTCTTGGGGATGATTTTCACATGGGAATGTGCTTCTCCTCTTGTTTCAGAAAAGACTGGAGTTTCTACCTTTGTTTTCTTTTTAGCTGGGTCATCCTATTTGAGAAAACTGACAGCTTGAAAAGCCTTTGGTTTGGACAACGTTTTTAATTTAGGTAAGTTATCTTTAATTTAAGGTCCATTTTTATACCTAATTTTATTTTTATTGAGAAATATACATTTAAGAATGGCTATTCATTCACTTTCTACAAATCACACCCTTTGGAAGCATGATTATAACACACCTGATAATTCAGAGGTGTTTGCAACAGTGGTCATCACTTTGTTGTGAATGTATTTAAGGATTTCCTTTGTCTGTAGTTCTGGAAAGTATTTGTATTATTCTTAATCTTGAAGGAAATTTACAGCCATGCATTACATTTAAAAAATGTAATGACTTCTTGACACTGGTAGATATGTTGCTATTTTACAGATATGAACAGCAGGAATCAAGTTAAAGACTCTTTTTTAAAGGCCAAAGCACTTGAAAAGGCAACTCTCAAACCGTGCTAAAGATGAAAACTTTTATCTCGAAAAAATCCATGTAACAAATTCTAAATCTGCAGGTGCCTCTATCCACCAGCTACCTCATTGTATGAATGAAAAGGTGTACTTATAAAGCATGAAAAAATGCCCCATTAACAGTTCAACATTCTTTGTGTCTCAAGACAACAAAGAATAAAAATGAATGGTTACTCTGCTTAAAATAAAAGTGCTGTAAGTAGAATGTCCTGACCAGACCCTCCTTGGAAATACAGTAAATCTTGACTCTTTCAGTTCAGAAGGGCAGGATGTGGACGTTTGAGGGAGAAGGCAATACTTATGAATTAAGAGAGATGGAACAAGAAATCATGGCTAGTGGGTTTTCACCTGGGATGGAGAGGTCTTAGTTTCCAGCCCCTACCATAATCTGTTTATGCTATCCAATGATCTGTTAATATAAAATGAATGTATTCACCAAAGACAAAAGCTATGGGCGCAGACAGTCAGGTCTGAATTTAAGCGTTACTTTGAAATCTCCAAACCTATGGGGTACCATTTGACTTCCAGTGTGAAACAAACACATGAAACTATTATGAATTAGACATTAATGCTGTCTTGCTAAGATAACATGATCTACTTTGAAATTGGTTTGTCTCAGATCACACCACATAATACAGTCAATCCTTATTTACTTACTGAAGCAATTGAAATATGTAAATATGTCATAGAGCCATCAATTTTGAATTGTAGGAAATACAGCTAAATAAGAAAACAGAAACTCAAACTCCTTTAAAAGCCTTGGCACTTAAAATGCACCTGCTGTAGCTGCTTAAAATCTAGTGTATTGGATGAGGAGGGCTTTAGCTTTCTTGGAGCAATCACCAAAAAACTCAACCAGAAATCAGCTATAGTACAAAAGAATCAAATTCCAATATTCATACTCTGATGCCCTCTAAGACTTGTCTGCATCAACAATTCATTTTCTGATAGCTCTTGATCCACAACCTCTTTTGGTCAAACTTGGTTTCTCCCATGATGTTCATTTTTGATTCTTTCTTTTGTACTTATGTGTGGCTTTGAATGCTGTATCTGGGAAACATCTTGATTCCTGACTTGAACAGTTGCCTTAGAAAAAAATTTTATTCAGAGACTGCCTTGCACAGGTCAGGTGAAAGATGGAGATTGAAAGAATACTGCTTGTTTGATGCCACTAAAAAAAAGACAGGTAGGGCTGAGGAACAGAAAGCTGAGAACTGTAAGAATTGGAGTGAAACTAGGTCAGTTAGGGAAAGAGGGAGTGAACTGGCCATGGATGAGGGAAGAGAACTTCAAGGAAGAGTGAGATCATAGTTTCTGTTTTGCCCATCTCCCCATTTCTCAGACCTCAGGAAAAACTGTGCTTTTGTCCTCCCCCTACATGTAAGGTTCTGGCTGAAATAGTGTGTGACTATGTCTGTCCCATCTCCTGTGCAACTACCATCATCTGGGTCCATATTCCTTGCTGCAGAAAATCCTCATAGGTGGATCTCTTTGGTTCCAAAAACTTCGAAAGTTCTTCTATGTTGGCATTCCCAATGCAGAGACAATTGTTCAGGGTCATTGTAGCATTTCTACCTCAGGATAAAGATTCAGCTCTCCACAACTGCCTTTTGTCCATGTTCTCCCTCCATAAATAACATACATGCCAGGCACCTAAAGGCACCTAACTCAAGAAGTCGACAAGAATTTAAATGGAAAGAGTGCCTGTAACCAGACAAATATAGGTCTCTTTTCACAACACTAAAAGACTCCCAGTGTGTATGTGCCTATGTACTTTGGGTTTGTCTTTTTGCTAGATGTTAGTTTTCCTAGGTTATTTGGAAATATATCAATTCTCTCTACCATGAAGAGTATCTGCCAGATAAAAGCAAAAGAAGAAAGGAGTCAAAATAAACAACTAAGTGTATAGTATGACTACAAATGTCTGTGTTTTCAGGATGTTTGCCAAATTTAGGTCATGGATATTTGTCTAAAAAAGATAATTAGCAGACTGGAAAGCAGAGCGAATTGATGTGCATCACTTCCTATGCATGTCAACACTTCTGTGGGTGACAGAAAGTTTTTAGCAAAAAAGGTAGGGAGAGCTCTAAAGCTCACACAAGGTCTAATTAAGATGTATCACTTCTTTGAAGTGGTTGACTATCACCACTAGTTATCGCTTCAATATCAGAGTAAGTTGGGTTTTTTTATTATACTAAAAAAAAAATCTTGTAGCAAACACCCAGAAAGCACTTTTTTTCAGATAGTGTTCACAAATGCAGTCATCAGCTCCAATTAAAATGCTGTCAAATTAATCTACCTGTATGCCAGTTTTATGTCTGTCTCCAAATACATGAAACTCTATATTTTATCAGCAGATTTGCTTGCAGATGTCAGATTCCGCTTTTATCTCCCAGATAAACACCAATTGAAAGTGAAGGAAGTCCAGTACATTTAACTGCAACATATTCAACCTTCTTTCTTAAAAAGCATGAAAGAGGCTTGGGAGGCCAACGGACCCAAATTTGTGTATATATGCAGAAACCTAGTACATCTGCATATATGAATGCATACATAATCAAATGCACAGCAGTCTCAGTATAGCAAAACTCCCCAAACTCTGGTTCTGTTGAATTGAATAATACAGGTAAATTTGATTATTTTTGCATATTTTACAATAATTTTTTATTCTTGTAGATTGAAAATAATTACTTTTTGTAATAACCTGTCTAGGTATCTATACACGCAAAAATACATATCTCTATGTGTTGATTTCCAGGGGAATTTTTAAAAGAAATTATGTTAGGAGTACTGACTCAGTGAAGTTTGTGTTCCTGAATTACTCAAGTTCTCTGGAAAAAATCTCAAATCCGTTGCACAGTGAGATAAAAGATGAAAGGTATCAATGATTCCCCCAAGTCAAACAAAAGAACTTTGGTTTTATGATCTTGTCTGTGCTTCCCCCATTCCATCTGCCCGATAAATCACATAGAGTAAACACCATTGAACACAGTTGGCTTATTTTAAGGATAAAGATCTACTGAAATCTTGTTTAGATTAAGAGACAGCAGTTCCAGGGAGAGTAAATCTGTCACACTTTATATTTAGATATTATGCCATCCTTCTCACAGACTGAAACCTCAAGTTATATTCTCCTCTTTTCTTTAAAAGTACATCCAACCTGATGTCAAACATTCTTTACCACATTTCCTTTAACTACTGTAAAATTCCATGCCTACTCAGAACCCTGCAAACAATGACTTAATTAGTGCTATTCATTTTCTTTGCCGGATTTTTTTTTTTTCTAGAGTGCAAGAAAAGCTTCAGTTCTGCCTCCCAGAAATACAGTCTCTCTGTGTACATCAGCTGCTGAGGAACCATGCTGTTCAGTAGAGCTACCTTGGGTTTAGATTTCCACTTCCCCTTCACTTGGCACGCTAATCAAAGATATGATTACTGGCTGTTTCACAGAGAGAACAAAGAAAATTTCATAAAATCATTTAAGTTGGAAAAACCCTCCAAGACCATTGAGTCCAACCATTAGACCAGCACTAACAAGTCCACCGCTAAAACATGTCTCTAAGCATCACCTCTACATGACTTTTGAACACCTCCATGGATGGTGACTCAACCACTTCCCCGGGCAGCCTGTTCCAGGGTTTAACAACCCTTTCAGTGGAATAATTTTTCCAGTTAAGGTCCAATCTAAATCTCCCCTGGCACAACCAAAAGCGATTTCCTCTTGTCCTTTCAGGTAGTCGTAGAGGGCAATAAGGTTCCCCCTGAGCCTCCTTTTCTCCAGGCCAAACATCTCCAGCTCCCTCAGCTGGTTCTCATGGGACTTGTGCTCCAGACCCTTCACCAGCTCTGTTGCCCTTCTCTGGACATGCTCCAGCACCTCAATGTCTGTCTTGAAGTGAGGGGCCCAGAACTGGACACAGGACTCGAGGTGTGGCCTGACCAGTGCTGAATACAGGGGGGCAATCACTGCCCTGGTCCTGCTGGCTACACTATTGCTGATACAGGCCAGGATGCCATTGGCCTTCTTGAAGTCATGTTTGTTTTTTCACAAAATGTACTTATTAAAAGAAGTGTTGCTGTACCTTATTTGACTGTCAATACCAAGTGTGATTCAAAAATCACTCCGCTATTAAAGCATTGGAAGAAACTCATAAAACAGGCCAGAAAAAAAATTATTCCAAATATAATCCTAAAGCACAATCTTTCTTGAGCAGAATCTGTAAGAATTTTTGTGTTTTGGAAATAGCTTCATGGTAAGATTTTTTAAATGTAAGCAAAAGAGATGCTATGTTTCATACCACTCAAAATTGAAAGGCTATTTTTACATTTTGTAGCAAATTTCACAGACAGCTCCAGTCTCCCATAGCTGGATTTCTCAGCTGCAATTTCACACAGTATGACAAGTCAATTTAATAACCTGCTCCTTAGTGCCAAAATTTTGTTGCTCTCCCATTTCTCTCTGTCCAGTCCCAACTGTGCACTCCTTCCAGTTTCTTTGCATCATTCTGACTAACGTCAGAGGTAACAACAGATAATTCAGTTCACTAATCTGGCAAAAAAAGTAACCTAGCAAAGTATTTTGCCAGGTTAGTGCATTGGATTGCTCACAGAAATATCTGATAAGCACCAGAATCAGGGCAAAAAAAGTGTCAGGACTGTGCAGTGGAGTGAAAGGCGGGGGCAGAGCAACACTTCCACTTTCATGTGTTAGTGAGTCAGAATAATTTTGTTTGCTCAAGTATAAAATGGCCATTTCCGCTTAAGCAACAAAGAGAGAAAATGAGGATTTGCATGCCTCATAACCTGCATCCATGACAATATGGAGCCCATTAGTCTGAAGAATACATATTAATGACAAAAAAATACAACACTATAATATGTACAAAAACATATTACTAATTTAAACCTGTTTGATGGGGAATAAGCTTGCAGTGGTGTGGAAGCCATTCTCGACCCAGTCGGCTGTTTACTTTGCACTGCATTTAAGATAAACTTTCACTTAATAATAAGAGAAGAAGATAATAGCTATAGGAGTCTATTTCAGAATATCTTGCTGCAGTTGACCACTAAGTAATCAGCACCTCAATACCAAAATATGTAGATATTGTATTCTCTGTGTTTGAAGTAAGTGACTGTACTGGCTAAGCCCACCTTTGATGTAATGGAAGAATTCCGAGGGAGAGGACTTGGTGATTCCAGAAAGTACCTATCATGAATTTTAACAAGCATTTGCCAGTTGAATAAATAATAATATTGAAATACACATCATGAAATTTGAGCACAGCATGCCACTTCTTCAGATCTTTTACTGGAATATCATAGTTATCAAAGCTTATTTTAATCTATATGTTCAAACTGAGACTGTGACAAACCCCAAGACTTCTCTTTTGCCTCTGAAATGAAGAAGAGATTTCAGTCTGAACAACTATGTAATTTCTCATCTCCTTCTAAGGTGATACAGAACCTCCTCTTAACCAGAGACTTTGTTTTACTGTGTGTAGCATCAGAAGACTCTCCAGACTGGGACTAGAGAAGAAGGATATGGAGACAATAAGAAAAGGAATTCCATTTTATAGCCCCTCTTCAACTGAATGTGTTTCGCTGAAGCAAGGGTATTCCAGGTAGAGTGGTATCAGCAATGATCTGAGCAATGATCAAAGATATGGGACTGGGAAAAGGTTTCAAACAGGAGAAAAGACCTCAGAGGGGAAATAAATGTTGTGTTTAGGACAAAGGAAAAGAACAACCAGATGCCATAGCAACTGCTTCAGGAGTGGGGTTTTGGCTGTTTATCTGTAGATTTTGTTAGCTTGTGCTGGTAATAGAAAGATACTCCTTCACTGATGATTTGGAGTGCAGTCTCATTCTGTGGGCTAGAGCACAGGTGTCCCTATGAGGGTCCAGTACCCAGCAGCCACCACTGTAGGTAAAACCTTCCCTGGCTTTTGAAGTTCCTTGAGGATCCCACAGAGACTGCTAGGATCGGTAGAGCATAGCAACAGCAATTCCCAGTGCTATAGAAGCTAGAGCAGTTGCATCTAAGCACCCTGAAAAGAAATCTAGGAAAGGACAAATTGACTGTCATACCAAAATGAACTTTCATTTATCTCTGTATTCTAATGGCAACTTATGAATAATCTACTCTATTTCAGGCCAATTTAGCATAGTCAATTTCAGCAGTGCTGCTGGATCACTTGAAATGATCACCTGAAGGCGTGATGTTAAACATTAATTCTCAACACAGAAGTACACACTACTTTTTTTTTTTTTCTAACAGCTTGCCTTTTGAGACCTGTTAACTTCTGACCAACCGAAACACTAATGCTTTGTGAAACTTTTAGAAAAACAAGGAGGCAACAATACCATTTTGTGACTTACACTGGTCACAGGAAAACTTGTTCTACATCATTGCATGAATACTCAACGTAAACTCAGTCTTCCTATGCCTTTGGGTTGCCCTGCACAACAGAGCATGATCCAAACCGGGCCCTTTTGGTGATACCAATAAAAAAACAAAGAAATAATTGGGTTAATTTCTCTGATGGTAGCCAAATAGTCTGTCCTTTCAACCTATTCACAGCACTGTTTAGAAGCACCAGCCAAACACAACGTATGTATAGAATGAGTTGTTTTTTGTTACCTATCATATTCAAGGCAGAATGAAATTGTGTGAATGGAGACATGCAGGTTTAAATTAATTTTATATGAACCTGTATTAATTCAGGCTCTTTATCTGCATTTTTCTCAAAGTAGGGATTTATAAAGATACAGGATGCTGAGCCAGTGACAGTACTGCTCCTAGAAAAACCAGATTGCTGAAATGGAAAGAAGAGGTAGGCTCAGGAGTCAATCTTCTCCAAGGTCTTCTTCCTATCTCTGCATTACTCATGAAATTCCCAATATCCTCACTCACAGAAGATAGCAATGAAAATTCCAGACACAAAGCTCCAGCTTTCTAACCTTGCATACCTCTAAAAAGAAGAAAGCATGACTGGACTACTGGGCTTGCATTTTTCTAGAAGTGCACAAATTAAGGGGATTTTCTTCTTTATACTTGAAAAGAATTTATTTTATCTACTTCATATAGGCAAATATTAAGGACAGAACTATCAAAGCAAAGCTAGTCACATAACTAGAAGTTTAGTTGAGTCTTGTGAGAAGTTCTGGATCAGATAGAGTATGAGGGTTATGAAAATGCAACTGTTCAGGCCAAGAATTCCTACAAAAATGGAGGAAATAAGTTTTAATCATGTTACATGAAGCACAGGCTGGTTCTCCAGGAGGAGATTTTTCTTTATTTTGTAACTTGCCTTTGGATTTATCAGGTTTATAGTTACCTTGGGAACAGGGAAAACAAAATCACCAGAAAATATTAGATTGGTATTTTATACAACATTGTCCCCTACTATAAACATTCAGCTACAAAAAGCTTATAAAAAATATTGGTGTATTAATTCTGTATCCTGTAACTTTTAAACTTTCCTTCAATATTCTTTCTCCTTTTCCCCTTACTCTGTATGCATTTTCACCAAATTGGAATGCATCGGAACCATGCCAAACTAAGAAAATCATGTAGAAGAACATTTTGAAATATATCACATTTAAATATTCTCAGATTTTTTAAAAATCAAAGTCTTCAAATTTTCATTACTTTTATATTACATTTATTCTGTGTAGAGTTCTAACCTAAAATTGCTACTTGTATAAAAAAAAACATATAAATTGCTGGCCCTGAAGTACTTTTTTTATTAATGAAAGCAAATAAGTACTTTTACAGTGTTTCACCTTCTCCTCTGGGAAGAGATGAGTTCTGTCCTAAATCACTTATTTCCCACCATTCACTTGAAAGAGTCTGAATAATTTCACACATAAATATCTACAGTAAAAATGTCTACAGTTGGTTAACTGCATTGCAGCAATGAATTTATTTATTGCTAGCACAACGTGCACAACTTGCTCATTACCACTTCGCTGTCTACCTTTTCTTTTCACGCTGAAAATAATCGATTCGGTTCTATATTAACCAATAAATGCCAAATCCATGTGCTAAAAATGCAATCAAAAATTTTTCTTTGGATACCTTCAGGACCTGGTCAGTTCCTCAACAGCACATCCTTTTCCAGTCCATTTAGTAAAGCAAAATGAAGCAGAACATAACATAAACCGTAACCTTACCTGAGTGCTGGTAGAAGGCAATTCACATGACTGTATTACAAACACATAGAAATGGTGTAAATTCTGAATGAGAAAGGATACATTCGTATGGCTCCTGTTCTTGTTCCAATTGCCAGAATTTTCTGAACTGGGTCAAAAGCTAAGGCAGTGGGTAGATAAGGGAAACCATGGCGAACCGTCTGTAACAGAACAAATGAGCCAAGTGATTGAACTGTAACCACAGATAACAGATAACAGCATGAGCGTTTTATGTGACGTGTACAGGAAGAGAATCTATATTTTTCTGTACGTTGTATAGAGAATACTTCAAGAGAAGTATTCAAAAAGATACAGTATTTTGAATACAGAGGTGAATTTTGCTCACAAAACATTCTAGTTATGCATTTTCCTCAGTAGTATTTTCAATGGTTTTTTTGCAACTAAGTAGCTTGCAAAGTATATGTCATTATACAGCTTCCATATATTGCTTATGTGGTATACTGAAAAATAACCTCAATATGCAAGGCAGCTGAACTGTAAATTGAAAAAAAGGACACATAATACGCTTTCAAAACACTGTCAGAAATAACCTCAGCCTCAACAGAACAGCTCCAGCAGAAAGAAATGGAACATGTCCAGGGGAAGAGATCCAATAAACCAATAAACTGAATTGAGTCTACACAGTAAAAATCCTTAATATCAATTTAAAAAAAGAAGATGCCAGAGAAGATCTTCTCAGAATGAGCAACTGAATCACTCACCCTTTCTTAATCTCTGTTTATAATACTATGCTTTTAATTCTAATTTTTGAAGAGATACTTTGGGGAATATATGAACTGAGCATGATGCAACACATCCTTGAAGACTGTCTCAATATTTTAAGTTGTCTTAACCTGGAGATTATGACCACTATGACTTGCTTGATTCTTATGAGGAAAAATCCAATAAGTGAGAACATTAACATAAGAATAAAATTGAAAATAACTAGACTACAAAAGTACACATAAAAAATTACCATTAATTAATTTTTTGTGTGTGAGTGCTTACATAAAAATGGGTTAAAATTTGTACTTTTTTAGTATAATAATAATGTTTTATATTATTTAACATAATAAAACCTTGAACTCTAGGACTGACTCTTTTTTTAGTATGTGGTTGGGATTGGAGAGGAAGTACTTTGAACTGAATGAAATTTAACTTTCTGAGATATTTTCTTCTTCCATGAAATTATCTCATTCAAGAACTACGTCTGCTGAAGCATTCAGCAGTTCCCTGTGGAACAGCTTCAACAAAAGGGACTCCTTAATTGCAGACCTGTTGAGTAAAAGGCAGCTGATGATTTCACAGCTGTATCACTCCAACTCTTCTATTGCAGCTGGAAACACTTGAGCTGATATTCACAAGCAGTTTGGGAACAACCAAATGTCTGTTTTTCAGCAAATAACCACTTCCTTAAAAGAGATCTTACTTGTCTCTTATCTTAATTATTGCTGATAAGGGAGGTTGTTTAAAGAATGTCAAATTATTGGTTTCTAGACTGCAAAAATCCAGAAGCATATGCTGCTTTAGTAAGCTGTAGAAAAGTAACTCACTTTTTATGTTAATGTAGGCATTTATCAAAGACCTCCCCAACTCCGTTTCTGGTTTGGTTTGCTTTGTGGTTTGTTGTTACGGGGTTTTTGTTTGTTTGCTTGGGTTTTTTGTGGGTTTTTTTTGTTTGTTTGTGTTTTGTTTTGTTTTAATTTTGTTTTGTTTGGGGGGTTTGGGGTGTTTTTTTTGTTTGTTTCATCTTCTCATTTTAAGTGTTAGGATATAAAGTTTTTTGTTCTGACATCTAATCTGCAACTAGACTTACACACCACAAAAATGGTTATACCTCTTATGTCACAAACTCATTAGGAATCATGAACTGTAGTGTTTTCTAGAATATTGACTATGTAGCCTAACTGCATTACTAATTTGCTATTATATTTGCAAATTCTCTATCCTGGTGAATAAGTGTTCTTCCTTTTCTGAAAAAAAAAAAAAAAAGCCCATATATTTCACCAATTATCTTTTGTTAATTGCTAATTTTTAGAAATTCTCTCTATAATAAAATTTTAATTTCTATCAGTTCCAGTCACAGTATGCCTTTCTGATGTTTAGCTATGACTGGAGCTTTCAGTACTAATTTTAAGACCCAAGAATGCAAAGATCAATTTTTCAAAGACTTACTTGCATTCTTGCCTACATATTTAGCATCCACACTGTATTTTCAGTATTTCTGCAATCTGTAGTCAGACTTCCCATTTGGAAATTTTAACTGGGCCCTGTATTTAAGGTAGGACTATGTTTTAGAAGCACAGTGATGTACATCTTTTCAGGATCATAGCTCAGTAAAAATTTTTGAAGTCTAGGATTGACCTCAGAGTGTTATTACTGTTTTGCAGCCATTTTCCAAATTTCAGTATTAAGACTAATTCCAGTAGGGAAATTTTTATGAATGCAACACAAAACAAAGTGGATTTTTTTCCCCAAAATTAAACTACCTCAATCACAGGCAAAAGCAGAAAAAGTATGCTAAAAAAATCAGTCAGTGTTCAAAGAAATATGGGACCTAGGTACCACAAATGTCCCAAGTAAGAAGGTGTCAAGAAAAAAATAGAGAGAGAGAATGAAAAAAAAGAAAAAAAACAAAAAAACACAAACAAACAAACAAACAAAAAAAAAACAACAACAACAAAAAAAAAAACCAGACAGCAGATGGAGCCAGGACTGCTTTTATGCCTCCCGTTTTGCCATGCTGTCTCTAGAGGCAGTCTGTGCTCCCTAGGACATACAGTTTATGTGCAATATGCAAAATAATTTTTTGAAACAGAACAATTACAAATGCAGACACATTTTTGGCATAAATCTTTGATCGGCTTTGCTATTCTCTCTTAAATCTTCTTTTAAATAATTTAAAGCAGTGAATTGCATGTATCTGTCATTAAAGTAATCTTTACACCTCCAATTTACCTATTTTAATACAGGAAATTGATTATTTGGGCTTGCTAGTAATCTACCAATGAACAGTTTAATATCTTGCACAGAACATAACGATCCTTTTCTAAGATACCATGACATATTTCATTAGCTGGAAAAAAAAAAAAAAAATTGCACTAGTACTAATATGCAATATCCAGTATAATTGTTCACATGGTGCATAATGCAATTTTTCAGTATAAGAGTTTTTTCTTAATTTCTGTCTGTGGTGGTTTTATATCAGACTGCAAAGGCACCATTTTTAAAAAGTGATTATAATATTTTCTAAATAGTTTCAGAAAATGCAGAACTAAACCAAATATTAAACTGTATCAGCCAGTTAATGGGGCTAATAGCCAAAAGTGTTGCTGCTAATTTGCATAAACCTCAAATTCATAACTTTTCTGCTAATATTTTATAGATACCCGTGCTTGTGTAACATCTGACAGCAAACGTGGTTTACCTAGGTAAATATTTTTTTGAAATACGTCTATTTGTCAAAATTCAGGTATGTACTCTAAACCTGTGGCTCAGGATGCTTCCAAATTGTGACCAATGTGCACATGCAGAAACCTCATTGAAGAAGCAATTGATTGGTTTACAAAACAGAGAATGAAGTGTTGACTAAAACCTCTCTAGCCTCTCATTCAGCCATGAAGGAAATTAAAAAATGTCAATGATTACAGCATTTTCACCATTACAGTACTATTTTTAGTACTGTGGTACTCAGAGGTTGTAGTGGTGAAAATGGGTGCCTTTACAGATGAGCTGCCATGTATTATATTGCTATAAAACCATGACATCCCTCATTTATGGACTTCTGTGTAATCTCTGATTGGTAAAACTGATCACTACTCATGAAAAATGGAAAGAGGACAAGATATCATTAGGCTTCCAACCTGAGTAAACAATACAGGAGAGAGACATTTTTATTGGTTATATTTTCATTTTTCAAAGGAATATCTTCTGTAAAAGTCAGAGCTCAGCTAAAACTTTCCAAACCCAAGCCATGAATTCCATCTAGCTCTCAACCTATATTAGGAACCAGGGCTTCAAGGCATGTTCAGAGAATAGTTTAAAAAAACGTATTTTCTTAATTGTTCTCAGATAAAGGTACCCACAGATAATACTTTTTCTTGGTGTAAAGCTAGAAACAGTCATCTGGAGAAAAGCCACTTACAAAAATGAGCTGTAGACTGGGAAGGTTGATTGCTATCCCTGCAAGGTGGTAAATTAAAGACTAACAGAGCACACAGATAAAGATTGTTGCAGAAGTCAGCAGCGTTTCTTCAATGGGGAATCCTGTATGATTAGTTTTCTCTAATTTTACAAAGCTGTCAGCATGCATGTAAATAAAAGGGATATGAATATACATAAGTTTACCAAATGCCTTCCAATAACATTCCATAGCAATGTTATTAAAGAAGCAAAGGTGTCATGGGACTGAAGAAAAAGGTTTATTTGTGGACTGAAAGCTGGTTAGACAACAGAAAACAAAGGACAGAGTTTTACAGATTTTTACCGTGAAAAAAAAATTACAAGTGTAGTTCTCCATGGATGAGTGCTTGGACCAATTTATTATTATTATTATTGTTATTATTATTATTATTATCATCTATAAAAGGTAACATACACTGAAATCTCCAAGTTCATAGCTCATAGTAAGATCCTTTAGACAGTGAAATTCAGTACTGATGGTGACAAACTCCTGAAAGAGCTCACAGATCTGACTTAACTGGGCAAGAATTTGATTAGCCAACTTCAGTGTGGATGTAAGATAAGGCATCTAGAAGGGGAAAAAATAACTCTTAACCAGGCCTACACAATGCTAAATAGGGAACTTGCCTTTGCAACCCAGGAAAGTAGTTTGGGCATGATTGGCATTCCTCTGAAGTATTTGGTTTAATATGCAGCAGCAACTCAAAAAGCCAAGTAGTGTTGGACATCAGCAGGAAGAACAAAGAATAACACAGAGGGCATCATTTTGCTGCCATATAAAACCTGTGTGAGCCCATTACTTGAGAACTGTATGGAGCCCTAGTCTCCACATCAGAAGAAGTAAAGACAGACCTGATCCAGAGCTGTCTTCCCTGTGGAAGACAACTAATGCTCAAGGTGATGGACACAGACCTTATCAGGAAAGACTAAAAATGCTGCAACTTCAGTCTGGAGAGGAGAAGGTTGTGGGGGCATATGACTCAGATTTGCATAATCAAGTGAGTGGGTAAGCTAAACATATTTGGCAAAACCACAGAGGTATTAAAAATAAATGAAAGATTGATTTAAAACAGAAAAGAAAGGGAAGAAAAAAAAAAGGGGAAATACTTCTTTACACAAAACATAATGAACTTTCGAAATTTGCTGCCATAGGTTTTGAAGGCTGACACTTTCAGAAGGCTCAAAAAGGCATTAGACAAATTCATTGACATTATTGATGAATGGATTTTAAAAGGACCAGCTAAGGATACATTGTCTGACATCTCAAATCCAGTGATGGTGGATGATGGGAGATTAGAAAGGGAATGGACTGCAGAAAGTGATCCAACTTATTACTCTCCCTAAGTGACACATTCTGCTGCCACTGTCAGAGACTGACTGCTGGGCGATAGGGACCATTGCTTTGTCGCAGCAGGGTATTTCTTATGAGCTTATTATCTTCACCAGCAGCAGTAAAACAGAGAGAGGAAGAAAAAAGAGATCAGTATTAGTGGAGAAAAACACAGTAGAGAAAAAAACATAGAAAATGTGGGTACACTAGGGAGAAAGAGAAATGTTACTGAAATAGGGAATGCAGGGGCAGGAAGAAAAGATACACACAGGGAACAATCAGAGTTTCATGTTATTTCAATACACAACTCTTGGCATAGAAGAATAATATTTTGAGTAATAGGCAAATTTGGTTTGTCTTGTAATTTTTAAATTCCAAAACTTACTTTGTTATAAAAGGTCAACTTAATTAGCTACAGTAGAATTCTGAGAAAATAGCTGTCCTGGACCTAAAGCAGACTTCAAACACAACCTGAATTTTAAAAGTTTAGTTTCACAAATATTATACACTGATAGTTATAGGAAAAATGAGAGAGAATATAGAGTATTTTAAATAAATCATATGTATAATATGCAAGTCAGTTAATATTTTTTTGGAAGCATCTTAATGTACTTGAAAAGCATAAAACAAGGTTTGAAAAATTAGTATCAAGTCTACATTTTTAGCATTGTATTGTTTTCACTCTACTGTTATTAAAAAGTCTATTTGCAGACCATATGACTGTTCTTTGAAACATGCAACCACATATCATAAAATTTTTCAATTTCCTCATATTGCTTGGCATTGAAAAATAAAGTGCATCCAAAGGCATTTTCCAGACAATAAGCTTTAAATAAATAAATAAAATGAAGAAGGAATCCTGCAGTCCTCTCTAAAGTTCCTCCTTCCATGACGAAAATCTCTGCAGATACTTCAGAGATGTGTTTTCCTACTGTTATTTTCAGTTCTGCAAGCTGGATGCTAAAGACTATCAAATAAGGATGGTCCCATTTAAATGTGATTCATATAGGTACAAACAGCCAAGTTAAGTAAACCACAGGGGAAAAATAAGGCCTTCTGAATTTCAGAAAGCATTCTCCTCATGCTTGTTCCTTGAAATACACTGTAGTGTATCGAAAATACAAAATTATGTAATTTAGAAAGAAAAAATTTCACAAATAAATAAAATTACATTGATCTTTGAACTGCATTATTCCCAGTTCACAGCTGAGTATGGAAGGGAACTTTGCAGACTGTCTACTCCAATCCCACCTGCCCAAAGCAGAGTGGTTGAATTTTATTATTACTTGCTTGATCTATTTAAATCAGAGTAGCTGTGGCCAAGCAACTGCTTGGCAACTACACTGTCTTGCTACATCTACCACAGCACTGAATTATAGCAGTAAGTTAATAAATTACAGGGTAACACCTGGATATAACAATCCCAAAGAAGGTATTATGCCCTTTGGAGAAGTCCTAAATTCAAGGGAGGAGGTTGTATGCAAAATTATCTCGCCTCTTCCTTTCCTATTCTTTCTAAAAGAACTCTACCAAGTTTAAAAACAAACAAACTAAAAAAAAACCCAGCAAAACCTAGACAAATATACAGAAAGGGAGGAAAAATCGAGAACACAAAGGAATTGCATCCATTTGCAGTAAATATGCTATAATGTACTTCACACTGTTGCCATTTAAACTGGCAAGAAGAAATAGGTCATCAATCAAGAGAAATGCCACGGATGTTAACAAAACTATCTTTGGCCTTGGATTTCATGTAAAATTATTTAAAAAAACCCCAACTCTAAACCACTGATTTCAAAGCTCAGTTTGGCCTACCTACTTAAGCAAGACTTCTGTCCAAATGGAGAATCATTACAATCAAAGTAATTCAAATAGCAGTTCTTATTGGTGTTGTTGTTGCTGCATCATTTAACTGTATTGCTCTAGGAACAGCTCAGTTTAGAATATCGTCTATCTGATGGAGATTTGCTTTATGGGTATTTACATGAATTGTAAAAAACTAATCTGATAGCCCTGAAAGGAAAATATTTTTGTTTTCAGTATTACTGTAGATGGAGAGAATAAAAAAAGTCATAACTTTAATGAGAAATTAAAAAAAACCCAAACTTTTTATTAAATTTACATCAGACCAATATAGCAACAACTCTAATTAATTTTTTATGACTTCCCATTTTTGGATTTTCTGAAACTTTGCTACTTTAGGCTGATTATATTCTGTTCTGTTATGGCTGATTGTGGTTACTCTTCTGAAGCAAATGTTTTGGTTTCTGCTTTCAGAATATTTTCTTTTTTTTTTTTTTTTTAAATCAGCCAAGTTGTAGGATTTAAAAATTTTTGCTACTGTGCTAAAGTTCTTGAAGGGCAGGGTCTCTTTTTTGGGGGAGGGAAGAAGCAGAGGAGGAAGCTATAGAAACACAGTCTTAAAACTCTACTTTGATATAATCTGTCTTATTGGTTTATTCCCGTGAAAATCTATTTTGCAACATAATTTGGCATTCTTGTATACAAACGCTATTGTATACAAATGCTATTACTAGCATTTACAATGTTGCTTACTATTTAATACTAATTCATAATTAATCTCTTCCTACCTTCTCCCTGTATACATGCTCTGTGCAGTCTGAGCATTTTTTTTCTGGTGTCAAATCGAGAATTTTATCTGAAGGTGGCCAGCATCTCATCTCACACATGGTGAAGATACATTCCAAATGAAATGGAGATATTCTGTGGCAGGTTTTTCCCCTCTAACAGCAGTGAAATCCAGCACATCTTACACATTATTATCCCCCTCTGCATTGCCCATAATGCTACCAAGGACACAGCTCACAGACAAAAATGAAGACACCATATCCAAGATCTCTGTTTACATAACATCATGCCACTTTTCCTGCCTTTGCCTCACTCAGTGAGCATTTAAAAACATATGTGGGGACAAAAAATGAATAAACTAGGGATCTTAGGACCCACTACAATTAATCCACAATTGCAATGGGATGTATCTGTAACAAAAATGGTGATGGACACGCGTAACTGAAAGCACATCACACTTAAGGAGTACAATAGATGGAACAGGATGAATAAAGTGGAGATAAGCATTCATAATTTATTTAGAATAACTTTTTGTGATGTCCAGTGGATAACAGAGATTTTCTAATAGGAACTGTTGTGAAGAGCACACACAGAACAACATCCATCATTCCCATTATGCTGGGCACTGTTCAAAACAAATGTGATGGAGAACAGGAGCAAAATATAAGCAGACACTTCAAGAAAATAAAAAGATGAAATAAAGACTACATTGCCACACATACAGACATAATTGAACACTATCTGAATAAGGGACCTGACTTCTGAGTGTCTGACCTCACAGCATGCTTATATAACAGATTTTAAAATGGAACACAAGCAATTACTTTTAATTTACTGGATTCAAATTCTGCGTAAGGACATATTACCATATACACATGCATCTACATATGAACCAATGAATTCAATCAGGGTACTTTTGAGTCCATGCATTCACCAACTCAAAGCCTTAAAAATTACGGGATTTTTTTTTTTTTCATTACTGTATGCAACTTAACTTCACAGGAACTATAAAAAGTGTACCTTGTCAGACTTTGACCCTAGAGACAGGTGACAGATTGTCTCTAGCACTTTTTATTATTCATAGCCTTTGCTGGTGATCTGCTAGGAATGGACACAGCACTGCACAAAGATAACATCTTATTACATTTGGGCATACTTGCCAGCCATCTGTACCTATCAATATTGCTTTCTCTCCTCTCCACAGATGCACATTACTTGTACTTCTAATCCTGCACTCCTCTAATTTTCCCCTATAATGATTCTAACACACATTGTGACAAATTTATGCACCCCATAAGCAGATTTTATAATCCCTTTTTCTTAGAAGAGCCAATAGACCGGTGCATTCATGTAGTTTAGGAGGGTATATTAGTTCACTTCTCTACTGCTTCATTGTCTCAGTTTATAGTGAACATACTAAAACTAAGTTTTCACAGTATTTTCACACAGACCTCAAAAAGGGATTTGGGCATACATCCTACACCAGGGAGTATCAGACATCTCAGAACAAGAATCAGATATGAATGGATACTCATCTAAACTAAGGGAGAATGGGATCTGTCTTAGATTTAGTCCTCCTCTGCTGAGGACAGGTGCATGCTTTACATAATGTTTGTATTTCTACTTGGAAAAAAAATCTTAACTTCATATTTTTATCCATTATCTTCTAAATAATTTCTCATTCATTTC
This sequence comes from Empidonax traillii, assembly GCF_003031625.1. Taxonomy (NCBI): domain Eukaryota; kingdom Metazoa; phylum Chordata; class Aves; order Passeriformes; family Tyrannidae; genus Empidonax; species Empidonax traillii. The sequence goes on from NW_020955940.1 coordinate 74,028, forward strand.
TTTAAAAAATTAAGTATGAGTCTTTTTCTTTCAGAAATGAGTAGGGAAAAAGAAGTTGCTTATGCAACCAACGTTTTACATGACAGCTCTTTGATCAGAACGCTCCTGTTATGTGGGCTAACCAGGCTGAGTTTCCTCCATCCTCCCAGAAGAGAATAAAAACTGCTTTTCTCAGTGCAATAGTGAGAAAAATTCTCATTAACTAACTGGTGGCCCACAGGTGATGTACATTATATCCAGTGTGTCCAGTTACCACTAGCAGTTGGAGCACAGCCTATGATTCCACGGATTTAAAAAAAAAAAAAAAAACAAAATAAAAACAAACCAAACTTCAAAAAACACATTTGAAATGGCACACAAAATTTACAGCAAATAGCTTAATTTTTGGATTTCCATCTGTGAACTCAGGAGTTGTTTCAGTGATCCTTGTAGGTCCCTTCCAACTCAGGATATTTTATGACTCTTAAATGTTAAAAATGCAAGGTCAACCATAAAAAGCAGAACTATTAGAACACACATGAACTAAAATAATCTATGCAGCATGAATTTGCTCTCCACTTGTCCTTAATTATCTTTTTCTGCCATAGAACTTTTGCCTCCCCCATGCATAGTACAGTCTACTAAAGTAAAAACTTTAAGAGCTGTTTTCTGCCAAACTTGTCTATTTGGTACAAAATAGGAATGTGCAAGGTACAGTTCAGACAGAAAAATGCAGAAAAAAAATTCTATCAATGCTGTTATCATTTAGTGTTCTGAAAGAGCAAGCCAATGGTCATGAATTAAGCTTTTCACATGTGGCTGCTAATAATTTTCCCATTTTGTGATTGACCAGTTTGAGACAGTGGAGGTTGATGATATTCATATATCTTAGTTCCACCGTGTTGCCAGGCAGTAGTCATTTGAGACAAAGGAAATTCAGAGCCATTCTGGCTAAGGTGGACATATAAATTGTTAGTAGGAACAAGGAGCCTAAAGATCACCTAAAGGTGTGCACAGTATATGCAACAAAATGTGAAAATAATGGGAGGTGCAATGGGAGGACGTGGTATAAACATGTTAAATGTGCTACAAGAAAAACAGACGTAAAGCAGGTCAATATGGAAAATCAAGAGAGTGGACACTAAGTGTTTGTGGCATTTGGGATTTTCCATGGCATCTATAGAGCGGGAATAATATCCTCTTCATCTCACAGAAATATTGTGAAGGTCAATTCATTAACGTTTATAAAGCTTTCAGAACTACAGTGGTGAGCACTTCTGTTGCAAAAGTCCATAGGGAACTTAATATTCAGGCATGCTCTGAGTTCTAAGTATGCAGAGAAATATTGAAGTGGTTTCCAATGAGCAAACTCTATTTGTTTTGCTAAATTAAACCTAAAGAAGAAATACGGGGTCATGTAATTAAAAGTTCTCTGCGCAAGCGAACTTAATTTAAAAAACTGGAAATTCTGAGTGCTTTGTTTTGCAACCTTAAAAGTCTGAAAATAGTTTTGAAGCTGTAGTTGCATGTGTAGGCTATGAAAGGTCTGCATTAATGCATTTAGTATTAATACTTGATTAACAACTAGACACAGTGATGTGAAAGCATAGATATGTGCAAAAAAACCCAAAACAGGTGAATCCAGTTACACTACCATAGGTACCTCAAAAATCTTCAAAGTTCTTTAAAAAGCAGATTTTAATGTGCTGTGCTCTTTATCATGGATGAATTTTATTTCTAATTAATACAAACATTTAAAAAGAGAAAAATACCTTTTGCTCATTACAGATTTCATAAAATTAATATAACCTAATTTAGAAGTGTCATTTGTGATGGTAGTTTCAACAGAATAGGGATTTGCATCTAACATTAGATCCAAACTCTGGTATATAGGAAAAAAATCTTTCCCAACGTGATCTTATTTATCATTAAAGTATTGAATGAACTCTGAGCACTTACAAGTAATCATACTAATTTTAAAATGGGTTTTCTCTGAACTGTAGCACTTCATACACATTTTATTTTTTGTTCCCTGCATGACCTTACTAAGGAGGTAGGAGAAATTAACCAAACAGCTCAAGGTAACTAAACCATATGGGATAGCTTATAACAAAGATTTTTTTTTTTTTATTCTTCATAACCAAAAATAGAATTATGTACTCCTGCAGCACTGTGCTTTAATTGCCATTCCAAAATTCATCTTCTCTCTATTATCATTGAACTATAGCATCATGTTGCATGGGCAGCTAAAGTGCCTACTTGACTACTGTCAAAAGGACTAAATGTTTATCTTTGTAGGTTGACAAAATAAGGTATTACGACCTATAAACTCTGGGAACTAAGATTTAAGGCCACCTGAGAGGAAATACAGATAATTGAGGTATTTAAATTGGCTACTGATTGGCTGTATTTTGAAGGCCTGCTTTTGTCAAAGGTAAATAGGATTAGGAAGACACAATAGCAGTCTGCCATGGGATTCCATACCAGTTTTAACAAAATTCTAAAGCTAGTTCCAGCTTCCATGGGTTTTCCAAAAAGAATGGGTAATGTGCATACTGAAACTATGACTATACTATCAACAATTCCAAGGGATGCTTTTTAGATTGCAAGACTACCTAGTAATAACATAAAGACCAGTTTGGAAAAGAATAGCAATCTCATGCTTTGGGGTTTAAAGCAGTCCATAACCATCATAACCAGCATTTGGGGAGTAATTCTTTGAGGAGATTAAATTGGCAATTCTTGAACCTTTTTGAGGATATCCAGTTGCTGGTTACAGCTAAAGAAAACATACTGGAGTAGATTAATTGTATGCCTAGCAAAGTGCAATTGTTATTGTGCTTTTAACTGAGGTCTTGATTTCAAACATTTTATGCATAAAGTGATTAACCTCATGCTCTACAAATTCTATCCTATGATTGTTCTTCAATAAAAGGTCAAGCAGTTCTGTATGGGGGGCTTATTTTCATGAAGAATAAGTACTCTATGTACAAAAAATGTACACCTTCATTCTTATCCAGTTTTTCTCAGCTGCGTCATCCCCTAACAAACAACCTTCTGCAAAAGTAATAAAATCACTGTTTTCTCCTTTTAGGTTCCCTCTGCTCAAAGTTCTACTCAAATGATTTAAAGCTCCTAACTGTGATCTTCTCACTTCCTGTATTAATAGCAGATCTCTCCCCAGTGCCGTATTTAGTTTCTAAATGCTCTGGACAAACACAGTTGAGCCTAAAAAATCCTTGACAGAAAAAAACCCAACACCTATAACAGAGAAAATAGAAAGAAGCAAACCCAAGGAAATTAGGGTTATCCCCATTAAAATTAACACAGACTTTACTAGTATATTCTACTAGATCATACTAGTCTAACTTTCAGATGCTGTTGCTATCTCACACATTCAATTACTGTGCATTATAATCAATGTTTTCATGACTTCCACTTGGATACCCAAATTCCACGAGCAGCACCTCAATATAACAAACTGCACCCCAGCTTCCTGTTGTCACAAAACAGATATGACAAAATTTCACATTGCTTGAATACTTTTGAAATGGTGCCATTGATTCATTAGCAGAGCTACCAACATTTAAATTTATTATGCTTAAAACAGGCCATGGCTATTTCATATGTAATAGTTTCAAAAACATTTCATTCTTTCAATACAGAAGGTTACATTAATGTGTTAAACATAAATGCCAAAAGTAACTCATTGAGAACATCTCAGTGTAAAAGGAAATATTCAGTTTACTTCTATTAGGTTCTAGTCTGTACCTCAAAAAGACACTGTAGTAATAAGCATCCTAAAAATGTCACAAAATGGAGAGATGGCTTTCAGGTGTGTTACAAATGAAGTCAGGTGCATTACCAGTGAAAGTCTTCTGGTAGAGGATTGGATCTGTGCTTTCAGTCAAGCAGACCTCCCACAAACTTCAGAAAGGCAATTTATTTACATAAAAACTGCAGGGTAAGGCCCTTTAATTCTTAAGTATGAGTCAGCTTTTATGTTTCACATTAAAATGAAGATTTTTATAATCAGAAAAGAAAGGAAAACCAGTTTGAGGTGCTACTTAGACCGTTAGCCCACATGCCTTGATCCTGCAGATCATAACAAACCAAAACTGTCATTAGCTTTACTCAGTTCTGTGTGCAGCAGGATCACAGATCATGGATCCTTAAATATGCAGCCTGTATAACTTATGTAACCGAACACGAAAACACACAATTGAAATATCAGAAGTTCTACACAGCAAAAGCTTGGGGAAGACAGAATTCGGATTATGTGTGCCTTGTTGTGTTTTTAACTTAATTCAAAGTGACTGAGGTACAAATTATGGCTTGGATCCTGCACCCTGAAGCAGGGAGGGTGAAAGCTGCGCCTGCGTCAGGTCCCACTGCCTCCAGAGCACTGGCACAGAGCATAACGCAGGATCGGGGCCTGCGAGGCTTTGTGGGTTCATTCAAACATCCTCGTAAGGTTACTAAACTGCAACAGAGCTGATTGAGTAGAGCCCACTGTAGAATACACACTGCAGTGTTTTATGAGCACATAATCACCTCGTATTTTGGAAGTTTGCTTTTGGCATACCTTTGTATCTTAAAAAAAAAAACAAAGCTGGTATTTCGTGTACAATAGACTTCTGCAGTAACATGCATTCATAAGCAAGAGCTGCTGCAAGCAACCAAAAGCTTTCCTATACAAATATTTACTTTGTTGAGAACATTTCAACCTGAGAGCTTAGGCAGGCAAATATAGCCTACTGAAATCTTCTTCAAATGACATATTCCTATACACTAAGTAGATCTATTTCCAAGTAGATCTATCAGATTTATTTCCAGGTAGACCTATTAGAATATAATACTGTCTTCAGGTAATATCAAGCCAAAGAAGAGAAATAATGGAGATTAGGCAAAAAATAATTTCACTTCATCTTATGTTTCTTGTTTTTTCAAATCTTTCATAAAATAAAAATCTATCACACTAAACACAGATCTTTGGCCCTATCAAATGACTTAAACATGAAGAACCATGTTGACTGTAGCCTTACTTAAAAGTCTTAGAATGTCAGACCTTCTAATAATATTTTAATGTATCTTGATTGTTTGCATTATCTTTTTACTTAAGTGACAAAAATTGGAAATCGCTGTATTGAATGCTTGGAGTTTCACAAAATGCCAAATTATTATTGTCCATAAATAAAAGGAGTTCAACTCAACCCTGGGAAGCAGGTATGCACTCATCACTGATGCTCTGTTAAACTACAGAATAACTTGAGTTAATAGGCCTGAACCTGTTTTGTTTCAGGATGGCAAAAAACTCCTATATATATATTTATATATAAAATAGAATTATGTTAAAACTATTTCAAAGATCTCTGAGCCTTTAAGTCATAGGGGCTCATCCTTCTTCCCTTGAACTCTGAAGCAGTTTTGACACTTGCTGTAGCTGAAAGCCAAACAGAATTAGAAACATGGTATCTCAGATCAGGAAAGCTGTGTGTTTCACAAGGACTAGCTCTGCACACAAACTTAAGGGCTTGTCTTGGTTGTTTCTATTGCTTTCTTCTTCCCAAAACACAAAAAAGAAATGAGAATGTGCCGGGAGTTTACCATAACCTAAATTTCAAATCAATTGGTATCTGGTTAATAAAAGGAAAGTGAAGTCCATTTACTCCTAATAATGTAAATTGCACTACTTAAGAATTCTAATTTTGAAGCTCCTAATCAAAACAAATAAGCAAACAAAACTTGTAGTAAAGCCAACAGAATTCACATAGAAGTTAAAGATAACAGCAGAGGACCATAATGTATCATCACCTTTTGGTTTTCTCTTCATTACAAATGCATGATTTTCATATTTCAGAGTTAGTCAGAAGTACCAAATAGTTTGTACTGGTTTACTGGTGCATTTAAGAGCACCACTGAAAGCTCTGTTGCAGAAAACAGATACAAAACAAAACACACAGGGATGTCTTATGCTTTCTATTCAAAGAAGATTCCCAGTTAAGGACCTGACCAAAACATGAAAACCAATTCCAAACAAATTTGGCAACTTGTGGTATTCATGCTGTCCCACTAAGTTTAGTGTCACACAATCATAATCTTCAGTACTAATGATAAACAGTCATCCTGAAACTATATCCAGTCCTTCACAAATAATTGAAGTCCTGCACTCAGTAATCAGTGCACTGTCTTTTATTTCTGGCATGTGCCTCGTTCTTAAAAGAAAAAAAAAAAAAGGAAAGAAAGGCACGGAGGATGAGAAGAATGAAGAGGGGAAGTAGATGTATACAATTTTAAATTTCTAATTACTTATGTTATCTGTACTAGCACCAACTGATTTGCTTTCCTGCCCACAATCTTGTTCGTAGTTAGGGATCCAAGTGTGAACTTAGGATTTGGCCTTGAATGCTGAAATCAAGATTTCTATGAATTTACTGACCATCCCAACTCTGCAGCAGGAAAAAAAAAAGCATCCACTAGATCTGTCTTTTCATCCCAAAGTCCTTATACAACCACTGCAGTTCTCAAGTAAAAGGTTTATTGGTATCAGATTGCTGCCCTCCTGCTCCTTCCTCCTCCCCGCCCCCAACCCAACGCAGTTTTTATTATTTCCATAGAAAATAAAAATACCGCCCTTACCTTACAAATCTGAAAATAATCTGAAGTGAGCGTCTCCTGGATCTCCTCTCTGGGTGTCCCTGCAGCTCCTGCAGTCCCTCCTGGGTGCACGGAGCCACCACCAGCCCCACTTCCACTGCCACTGCCACCACCACTGCTTCCACCGGGGGATGAGGCAGTTAAACCATCCAAAACTTTGCGAAAATTAAATTTCTTCATTTTGGAAAAATCTTTCGGGAGGTTTTGGGGGGCAGAAAGGATGTGTCGTAACACATTCAGCTACATGTAGAGACCAGGAAAGTCTTTAATGGTCCTCTGAGTGAGGCAGCACTTTAAGTCTCTTGTACCAAACAGGATGTCAATATTAGGTATAATTGATTGAAAAATACAAAGGCTTCATTTTGTCAGACGTGAAAGCTACTTGGAAAGGTCCTTTTAAAAAATAAATTAAAAAAAAAAATCCACAAGCAGGACTAAGATTTATGTTCAAAAAAGGAACAATGGAACAAGCGCCATCGGGTTCGCTCACAAAATCCACATTTAGCAGTGGTCAAACAGAAAAGTAAATAAAAAATTCAAGCCGGCATCCAAAACAGCGGGATCCATCCCTCTATCTTATCTGCCTAAGATTTGCCTTCGGCACTTGATTATTTCAACAAAACTGCCAAAATTCGTCTACATTGAATCTCCCCTTCCCCTCAAGACCCCTTTCAGCTGGGGGAACCTTCGCCCCCAGGGTTTCGGAGGAGCGGATCCCCGTTTCCCAGCCGCTGCCGCGACTCCCGCTCTCTGCTTCCCTGCCCACCCCAGCAAACGCCGGGAGCCGCTGCCGCGCTCGGTGCTCCTTTCTCCTCCCGGGCTCCGGGCCGGGGGTTGCGCGGCCGCCCCGCGCCGGGATGCGGGATGCGGGCAGAGAGCCCCCTCGCTTTCCTCGCCGCCCCGGCCGCTGCTCCGTGAGGACCGAGCGATGGCAAAGAGCGACCCCCTACACCAGCCCGGCCGTCCCGGGCCGATCACCCGTCCCGTCCCTGTGGGGACGGACCCCTCGCCCGTCCCGATCACCGAGCCTGTGCCGCTGCCGTGCTGCCCCCCGGGGCCGCTCCGGGGGGACCGGGCTCCCTTTGGCGCCGGGGGGACCCGTGGCGGGGAGGTGCGAGTGCGGAGCGGAGCGGAGCGGAGCGGAGCGGAGCAGAACGGGGCAGGTGAGCGGGGAGCGGAGGGCGGCGGCGGCTCCCGCCCGCCCGGCTCGCTCGCAGCCGTTCTCCGAGGTACTGAAATCTCCGCCGGCGTCAGCCGCAGCTCCTCCTCCTCCTCCCTCCCTCCCCCGTCCTCACGCCCCGCCCGCCGCACCAGGGCGCAGCCGGCACGAGCCCCCCCTCCCCTCCGCTCCCGGCTCCGCGCTGCGGGGGGACCAGGGGCGGGGAAGGGCGGGGAAATGCCAGTGATTGACAGCACCGGCTCGGGTTTCGATTGGCTGCTGAGTTCTGGTGGGTGGACGAGATTGATGGATAGGGGAGGAGGGGCGGGGACTGTGCCCGGCGCCTCGTCGGCCCAAGGCTCCAGGTGGGGGGCAAGCGGTTGTCTGGCGGCCGCCGCCATCCTTGGCATCTGATTGGCGCGCTGTGAGGATGGGCACCTCCTTCCACCAATAGGAAAGGCTACATAGCGACTTTGCTCCGTGACGCCCCGCCCCATTCCAGCGGGGGGCGGGGCCGGGGGGCGGGATCATGCGTGGAGGCCCCGCCCCACTGCGGCGGGAGCGGCGGTGGCTGAGGGGGAACGGCGCCGAGGGGAGCGGGGCTGGCAGGGGCATGGGGGGCCGGTCAGGGAACGGGGCTGAAGTTGGTTTCGCAGCCTAAGCCGCGTACGGGAGGGCGAATCGACCCAAACTGGGTCATGAAGCTGTGCCACGGGAGTTTTATTGGTTGGATATGAGGAAAAGGTTCTTCGCCCAGAGAGTGGCTAGACACTGAAAAGGGCTCGCCAGGGAAGTGGTCACAGTACCCAGTCTGACAGTTCAAGTAGCGTTTGGACAACGCTCTCAGGCACATGCTTGGGGCTGCCCTGTGCAGGGCCAAGGGTTGGGCTCAGTGGTCCTTGTGGGTCCCTTCCAGCTCGGGGTATTCTGTGGTTCTGTGAAGATGTCACGGGAGGTGACGGTCCCGGTGGTGGCGGAGCTCCCCCGTCGCTCAGGGAGCTCCATTGCCCGGCTGGCACAGAGCGGTCTGTGCGGGTCGGTGCTCAGCCTGGGTACTGATACCACCGGCCTCCTCGGGCACTAATCCCGTGTTCATTCCCCGGGGGAATACAGTGACCCAGGGCTGCCCCTCCGGGCGCCTCGTGGTTCAGAGGTTTCCCAGGGCTCGCTCCAAAGCGTGGAACAGCTCTCGGGCCTCCGAAGCGCCGTCCGGCACAGGTGGTGGTACACAAACCTCTATAAAAAGGTTCTTCAGGTCGGGAGCAAAGGAGGCAGCTATTAAAAGTGACTCATGGCACAGCGCTGTCAACGTGGTTGAAGCCGGGAACTGACTAAAATGGTGTAAGGAGCAAAACTTGTTCTGTACGGGAATAAATAACACCTGGGCAAAGTGTTGCACGTTGGTCACATTTGAGGTGTGCACACTGATCACCTCATTTTGCAGATGCTTCAGGGGTGCTTAGGACAGTTCTGTAGGACGCGCACTGTAACACCTAATGTGGGGTTTGTAAATCTTACAGTTCCGTGAAGCAAGGTAATAGTGTTTACTTTGGTTTCTTACACTGAGATCCATATATATTTTGTTTTCACTTCAGCTCATCCCTGTGTGTTCACAGGTACTCCCCATCTGAACGATAAAAAGATTGCAGTGAAGTTCAAAGAATAACTGTAGCTTCGCTTTTGCCCTTAGGAAAAATAAAGGATACAGTGCTGATGAAACTGGAAAGGTTGATAAGTTTCTGTAGCCAGAAAAAAAAAAAAAAAAAAAAAAAAAAAAAAAAAAAAAAAAAAAAAAAAAAAAGGAGCATATCTTTGTATGGGAAACAAAATATATGAGGACTATGGCAAGGAGACAGAAATGAAAAAGAGGAAGGAACTGAGTAAGCAAATCTGTAAAAATGTAAGTACAGAGTTTTGGAGAATAACGAAAAGTCAAAACCCAGTTGAAGCTGTTTGAAGAATGTCATGTCCTACTGATATTACGTTCACCACAGGCAATGGAAGTGGAAAAAAAAGGCTAACAAAACCCAAAAGAAAGATAACAACATGAATTGTAAATAGAAAAGGGAAAGATAAAAATGAGATTATTAGAATGAAGAAAATGTCACAGACTTGCAAAAAAGAGAAGACACTAGGAGTCAAGGGGTACTAGAGGAAGAAAATCTGATAACATAATGGTTCCACAGTTCTAGGGAGGACAGAGATAAGACAGTTTTAAGAGAAGAAAGGGAAGGATGAAAATTAGAAGAATGATAAAAAGCATTTGGAAGTAGAATAAGATGCATGCATTTTTTGAATACCAACATTTGTCTTTCAGAGAATCAGTATGAAGAGCTGAGTATTGATGATTAGATATTTCCTCAGAGTATCCAAAAAGGCAGGCAAGGATCCTCATACTGCCAATGTGTTGTTAGGAAAACTGACTTGTAAGAAGCAAAATCAAAAGAACAAAAACATACTGGCCAACAAAACATAATCAATTCTGTTTAAAAATACCAACTGAGGAAAATACTTTGACTCACTACTGGTACATGTAAGGGATGCAGGTCCCTTTTGAAAATTTTGCTCTAAGCTGGACACAAATCCAGAAAAAGAGAGAGAATGATGGAAATTAGTTGTGGTGCAGAGGGGGACAGGACAGTCCAGGACATAGGCAAGCTCAGTAACACTGATGACAGGCACAGAAAGAAGCCCCACTGAATGACCTGGCTGGGGAGGAGTTCTGATGTATTACCAAAACCAACCAACCAAACAAACAAAACCCACCCACCCCACCCCCCCCCGCAAAAACAAACAAACAAACAAACAAAAAAACCCACCCCATAAATACCAAACAACCACCAACCCAAAAAACAAACAAACAAAACAAACAAAACAAACAAAAATAAAAGGGACCAATTCGGTTTTGACACAGTAAAAATAATTTATTTTGTTTTTAGTGGAGAATCAAGCAGTAGACAGATGAGGCATCCACTTGCTGGCTTTTGCTTGTTTAGATGGTACTGATGTTTCACAGGACACTTCTGAGACTGCATAGTTTTGCCACCAAGAGTTTTAATAAAAGTTGGTAAAATTATGAAAGTGTGGAAAGATTTTAGATGTTAAATTTATATAAACCAAGTTAAATAAGACATCCTAATGCATTGTGGAAAATCTGTATCTGAATCTGTATTTTAGATAGTAGGGGGGAAATGTATTCTTCTGGATAGTATCTTTTATATTTATCAGTCATCTTGTTCTGCAAGGTCAAACAGAAACCAAACGAAATGTTAAAAGGACAACAGTTTGCTACAAAGATTTTGCTGAGAAAGAGCATCTTTAACATTCTACACCATAAAAATTCATATGAATTCTCATTTTGATTTTTGCTTAAGTAAGCTTGTGATTATGTGTAGCAATATAACAAGACTGGTCAGAATCAAATCTAGCAGAGGAGAGCAATGTTAATTCAGTGTTATCTAACCTCAGTCTGATTCAAGAACTGACCAAGAAAATGAAGAATCAGAAAGATGTGCTTAGATCGGCTGACCAGAAAGTGATAGCAGTAGAGATTGTATATGTTTTGCACATGACTGATCATTTAAGTTCTGTTCAGTTCTCTTTGGAGTTTTTTGCTTACCTCATCTGTCTTTCTTGGCTTATTTTTTTATAGCAAATCCTGCTTCAGCCCATGCACTAGAATTTCCTGAATTTTTTAAGCTACAAACATATTTTAATTTCAGGTTATACTGTTGGTAATTAAAAAAAAAAAAAAAAGACATGAAGAAGTGTGCAATAAGGGTTGGTTTCACAGCTCACACTTTTAAAATGATTCATACAACTCCTTTAGACAATATACGAATTAGTAGTTAAAATCAATGACCCTTGAGAGAAATCATTGCATGCCCATCAGTGGTTGACTAGACCACAGCCTTGCAACTATACCCTGCAAAAGAACCTCTGTGCTTATACAGAACTGAAGAAAAAGGATGTAATCAGATACCAGAAACACATTTATGCCAGAGCAGGCAAAACCGTGACTTTCCGTAGTTACCCATTCCTCATTACTCTGCGGGACATTTGCCAATATTGCCCATGTTCCTGTGTAATTCCAGAACATCGAATGGCAGCAAGCATAGTGTTCCTGCCTGCAGAGCCCCACTAAAAATATCCCCAGTCAGTGCTGAGTATCTGGTTAGAACAGCTTGCTGAACTCTATCAATTAGCCAGATCTTAATCTATTTAATGTGTTTTATTAAGGCTATATAATGCTAATGTTTTAATCAAAATGTCAAGCAGTACTAAATCAGATTCATTAGGAAGGTCCAAGTCTATCACATCCATGTGGTTACCTCGATCAAACAAACCTGTAATCTCATAAAAAATTGAAGTCAGGCCTGCTTGTCAAGACTTGTTTCCACAAAGCCATGTGGGTTTGCTTTCATTATATTCCTACCTTTAACTCCTTATTGATTCAATCACACATAGCATGGCTGCTTTAATTCACATAACATCACTGTATTGTCTAGGATTACCTAGAATGCCAGGTCTATTATTACCTTGGTCATTCTGCTTGGTTCTTGGAATAACACGAGGTTTCCTTTGGCCCTTCGAATTACTAGCTGTAAAGAGAGCTGTTAAAAAATAACATTAGAAGGCTGGAAGCCTCCTATTCTGTTAGGATCTTTCAATACTCAGGTGCCACAGAGACTGCTGATTGAAAAACAGCAGTGCCGTTTTCATCCTACATAGGTGTCAATGGATAGAAAGCTAATTCATCATTCTCATGTAATATTAATACATAATACTTTTTTTCCCCTTCACAAGTACAGGATAGAAATATTTACCATAAAAATTAGATCTTTTATGCATGCTCAGAGACCAGATTTCTTAATAAAGAAGCTGTGGGATGTGTCTGTACAAAACTGAGAATGTAATTTTGTAATAAGAACTCCATTTTACACAGTAGGCCAAGTACAGGTGTAAATTAGCCCATGGTAGAGTTATCTGTTTCAGCTTGGGTGATCTGTTCTCATCAGTGTTGAAAAGGAAGGTCCTGCATCCAATTGAGCCCTTGGGGTTTTTTGTCCCTTCAGCAATGCGTTAATTTGCTAGGAAAGTCAATAGTTTTATTTTGGGTTAATGAGCTGGATTAACTCTGCACAGGGTCAGACAAGCCCCAGAGCCAGTGCAAAGAAAGGCAGGGCTATAGGCCTGGACAGAGCAATGAGGGTGGCTTTGCTTTTGTTAAATCTGGTTTGGCTCAGACATACAGTACAAATTCATCGCAGTGGTCTATTGAGTTATATTACAAATATATGCCCTATCCAGGAAGGGCTGCATGTCTCAGTGACGAACTGTCACAAGCCATCCAAACAACAGTTGGGGCAAATAATTTGGACTAGTCTGTACAGACTGTCCTGCTGCATTAGAAGAATGCATTTTTTTGCAGAGGGTTCTCCCAAGGCTTAAGGTGGGACTCAACCTAGATTTGTTTGTTCTGGAAGCAGGGGTCTTTTTCTAACAGACTGTGGGTTACAAGCTGTAACAGAAGCCATGGAGGAGATAAAACCTCAGTGATTACTATCTGCACAGCAATCATCTTCTGTAGCTTTACTGTAGCAAATACGCAAAACTTTGGGATGTCAAATCAAGATAACTTGGGTTCTAGTCATGACAATGTAGGGCCTTGCCAGGGACACAAAACTGGTCTAAGAGACTTAGTAACTACTAAGGTAGTAAATGTATGTCATGTACCATGTCACCACAGTTTTCTTACCAGAATTTATTATTGTAGTTGTCTGACTGACTTTTTTGTATTCCCTCTGCGTCCAATTTGCATTGTATTCTATGCACAGTTTTCTAGTTCTTGCTCTTGATCCCTTTTCTTAACACTTCATTTTATAGCTTCGCTACCTCTTTCCCTTCTTACTCCTTCACTAAGGATTAGACAAAACTGCCTGGCTTCCCAGGTCCTGCTGTGAGCCAGGCTATTTGAACTTCTAATGACCTGGGTTTGCAATCCAGCCCGTCAACATTCGATGTATCTAAAGGTGCAACGGTTCATTAAAATATTTTTAGTAAGTGGCACAGATTGTCAGAAAGCAGACTTGTTATTCTCTTACTCTGAAGCTTTCATTTCCATCAAGCATATGTCTAACTTTTGATCAATATATTCCTTCTCTGAATTTTTTGTTAATATTTTCCATTCGGAACATTTTTGTCTTCGCTAGTAAATGCAAAACAGCAGGAGCCGATGCCTTTCCAAAGACAGTTGCTATTAGTTCTCAGATCAGCTTTCCAAAAAAAGACATCTATGAAAATGGGATAGCCAGTAGCTTTTCAGTAGAAAGACATGCTGGGGTCCTTGACCAAATGTGTGCCTATCCAGGTAACACATAGCCAGATCACCAAACTGACCCATTACCCTCCCCAAAAAATTAGCAAAAGACCACAGATTTCCAAGTCATCAAGGATAAGCTTTCAAATAAAGAACTTCAACCATCAGTTAAGCATGTTAGATAATCTACTGTATCTAAATCCCTTGAGAGAAGAATATCCTTTATTGAAGCAGAATCAGTAGGAGCTTTAGCAAGTCAGGAAGACTGTAATTCACAGTGAATATTCTCTTTGTTGTCAGCCTTGCTACAAATTTGACGTTTTGTGCCTTTTCCCATTATTTCTCTGAATGTTTTGCAAATTATCACTGACATTTGAAGTGACAGCCAATGTATTCCAAATTGTTAGCTCGCTTTACTAGATTCTGTACTAACAAAGGTCTCAGTTAGGACTGGGGTACTTGTCTCGGTTGCTTTTAAACCCACACAGTCTTGCAAGTTTGAAACGCAATCTTTGAATTCATATTCCACTTACAGGAGACTATAAAATAAGAGCATAAGGAGTTAGAAAGAAAAAAATACATTTAATGAGTCTGCACTTGGTCTGTAGAAAAGCCATCAGCACAGTTTGCATTTTGGGTCAGGTTTCTTCTAATACTCACAGAAAAGAGACTTCTTTTTAGTTGGGGAAAATTTCAGTTGCCCTTCAATATCCTTCAGTTTAAATTATAGGGTAAAAAGGTCCATTCACTCAAAGTAGTTTGATGAATCATAGGAACCAAAAATATAATGTGTCAGTTCACAAAATATCAGATATCACATCCTTGGCCTCTATGCAAAAAAATCCTCTTAGAAAAGTCTAGACCTCCTATAACCTTGGTCCAAATGCAGGTGACTGCCCTTTCATATAGATGGCCTTAAATAGTGTAGGTATTTGCATAAAACAATAGTTGGAAAGATTAAAGCAGAGACAGAAAAGAAGAGCAAAGGGAAAATGGATCCCACATTCCAGTATTTCAGTCCTTCCGTCATGAAGAGCATTCAGTTTTATGTCTGGGTCTTTCATTTTTAACAACTGATATGTTCTGCAAATACATTACTGTTGACCTGCAAGACCAATACACTTGTCTCTTCTCGACTAAGCAATACTTCATAATAAACAGCCTCATCAGAAGACTCCAGGGAACAAATGCTGCCTGCAGTCTGACTTTCAGCCCTCTTATGAAGTCTGTGAAGAAAATCTCGCTAATACTCTATGGAACCATCCCCCCACAAACCATCCCCCAAACCAGGGCCACATCCTGACCACAGCCAGACCCCTCATTGTAGAAAGATTGAAAACCACCTAGTTGGCTGTCTAAGAATTGTGTCAGGCTGAGCCAGTCTGTGGGTGAATTTGATCACTGCAATGGCTCTTATGCCTTCCTTTCCCCCTCCCTCCATTGTTCCTTTTCCCCCCTTTAATCTTAAATTAAGAAGGCAGATAAGACCATTCTGTCTCCTCTGTAAGTATCCTATGAAATATTCCATCCTAGTCTCAATGCTTTATTGAAAGGAAGTCTGGCAGAAATGTTAGCAGTAAAAATCCAATCAGTCCTAGAAGTTTAAAAAATGTTTCTTCATGCCAGGAATGACAGCTGTATTATTCTTCAACCCTTGTTCTGTCTCTCAGTCAGGGATTTTCTTTATGCCAATGTGATATATCAAATAGGAATTTGATATGTAGTGCCTGTATTGGATTGGATTGAGTTGTCTCAGAGGCTTTGAATCCTTGTTGTCCCATCTGCATCCTTCAGGTAGTGGATATTTGCAGAGTGTTTTTCCAGCTAAGAAGTTAGGGCAGTGCTGATCTGCAACACAATGCTGAACATAAAGTCTGTCCCTCTGCAATTTGTGTGTGTGTAATCCTATAAATGGCCATTTCTTCAAGCCCAGAGGAAATGAGAATACCCACTATCCACCTCAGGCCAGATTTGGGCATAAGTCTTCAGTGAATAAACAGTATATCCTATTTAGGGTGCCTGGAATAATTAGTTTTCCAGTTCAGAAGCCCAAAACAATGTTAATATATCTGTAAATATATTGAAATAAATATCCAAATGTCAATTAAAATAGGAAATGTTTGCTTTGGAAGCATCAGAATTATTTTTTCCAAACATTGCTTGCATTTTATTTCTACTAGAATCATCTTTTAAACCTGGCATGTGTGTTCAGTCTTCCCATTGACTCAAACTAGTCCAAAATAGCTGTCACTGACTTCCACTCCTGTCCTTTATAGAGGTTTGATGCCTTTATCAGTGGAGAATTAATCACAGCTGTCTGACATCTCAAGTTTTGTGCCATGACCTTTGAACCAAATGAATTTCCCAAGAAGGTGCAAGAGGAGTTTTCTGAAATACCTGGAAGAGACCATGTCCCAGGTTACAAATTTAAGTCTCTCTCAGGCAGACCCACAACCTTTTAGATGGGAAACACCAGACTGTTATGCTTGCTTATCCCAGTTGTGTCATAAAACCATTCTTTATTGCCCAAATCCAGGAAAAGAATTAAAAAATCATTGTTGTTCTACTGAGTGCCTAGCAAATAATTGCATAGCCCACTCATGCACGTCACATCATGCTCACCTCAATCCACGAGGAAAGTCACTTCTAATCTTTGGCTCCATCATTTGGAAAGTGTTCAAACTGATAAATTATATGGAGCATTTTGACAGTTTCTTCCTAATAGAATTCAGTTTTCTGTATTTTTGAGAATTATTTTCTCATCTCTGTAAAGTAAATAAGACTATAAATCGTGGCCTAAAGGATAACACTGAGAATCTGGCAGTTATTAAATAACACACAGCTAAACTAAACTATTCTACCTTTCTCTCATTTGTCACGTATTTTAGTAATTTGTTTCCCCTGTTGGCAGGTTTGATGGTGAATATGTATAGCAGATACAAGTAGCAATTTATTTGGTATTTAAGTTTGCATAGCTGCCTGGGCTGTAGGAGTTTGGGTAATTCATCAAAGGCTTTTGTCCCCCAGAAAGCCCAGATTCTGACCATTTCATTGTGATCCCAGCATTTTTTGAAAAACCAAGGGGAGACGTGTGTAAGCTTTCCATTCTTGGCAAACATGAACACAGCATCCCAGCCCTTGCTTTGCCTTCGTGTGCTCGCAGGCAAGTTGTAAACCCAAAGTTCTCTCTCATTTTGAATATTTTACAGATTGTGTGCCTTCTGAAGTGTTTGGTTTTGATGAGGTTCACATCCTATTCATTGCTCAGCAACATGACCTATGGAGGGTGATTGGCATTCATGCTTAGAAATGCCTTATGCTTTCCT
The DNA here is from genome assembly GCF_003031625.1 of Empidonax traillii. Lineage (NCBI taxonomy): Eukaryota > Metazoa > Chordata > Aves > Passeriformes > Tyrannidae > Empidonax > Empidonax traillii. The sequence goes on from NW_020955940.1 coordinate 91,468, forward strand.
ACCGGTATGAATTATTGCTTTCATCTCTGAATTTACATACCCTGATGCTTGTGCAGATTCTAGACACATTTGGAAGGAAATGCTTTTCAAGTGATGGATAGAACAGAAGTGATTTCTAGTTCTCATCAGACTATTCTTTAAAATATCACATAACTGACTGACTTAGTATTTTGATCACTGCATTTAGTTCAGACTCACCAAAACTGATTCTGTCAAGGTGGGTTTGTTTTTTCTTTCCAGAGATTTGTGCTGAAATCCAATCTGTTCTGCATCTTCAATGTCTTCGGGTTTTTCTATTCTGATGCTGCTGATGCCACTTACTTAGAAGAAAAAAAAAAAACACACTCTAGTTCCTTACAGTTACCTCTTTGCTTACATAGCTGTGATTTGACTCCACCTCAGAAATGGGTTTTTATTCAGTGTTGTATTGGGCTTGTGTGGCAAGATTTTGGTAGCAGAGGTGGGGGCTACAGGAGTGGCTTCTTTGAGAAGCTGCCAGAAACTTCCCCCATGGCCAAGAGAGCCAAAGCCAGACAGCTCTAGGACAGACCCACCACTGGCCAGGACTGAGCCCATCACACCTCTGAGATAACTTATTTAAGAAGGCAAAAAAGTTATTGGGCAGAAGCAATTGCAGCCAGAGAAGAGAGAAGTTAGAATATTTGAGAGAAACAGCCCTGCAGACATCAAGGTCAATGAGGAAGAAGGGGAGGAGGTGCTCCAGATGAAGAACATGGTGAGGCAGACTGTCCCCTTGCAGCCTGTTGAGGTCCATGGGGGAGCTGAAATACACCTGTAGCCCATGGAGGACCCCATACCAGAGCAGGTGGATGCCCAAAGAAGGCTGTGACTCCATGGGAAGCCCATGCTGGAGCAGGTTTGCTGGCAGGACTTGTGACCGTGTTGGAGACCAACACTGGAACAGTCTGTTCCTGAAGGACTGCACCCCATGGAAAGCTATCCATGCTGGAGCAGTTTGTGACAAACTGTTGTCTGTGGGAAAGACTCATGCTTATAAGTTTGGGAGAACTGTCTCCTGTGGGATGGACCCCCCACTGGAGCAGGGAAAAGACTCTTCTCCCTCAGGAGGAAGCAGCAGCAAAAACGTGTGATGAACTGACTGTAACTCCCATTCCTGTTTCCCTGTGCTACTGGGGAAGGAGGAGGGAGAGAATCAGGAATAAAGTTAAGCCAGGGGTGAGGAAGGGATGGGAGGAAGGTGTTTTTAAGATTTGTTTTACTTCCTGTTATTATCCTGCTCTGATTTGATTGTTAATACATTAAATAAATTTCTCCAAATGAAGACTGCTTTGTCCTTGACAGTAATCAGCAAGTGACCTCACCCCTTATCTCAACTCATGAGCTTTCATTATATTTTCTATCCCTGTCCAACTGGGGAGGGGAGTGGCAGAGTAGCTTTGGTGGGCATCAGGCATCCAAGTGTTAACTTGCACGTTTTTCCATCTCTGTGGTTTGTTCTGGCTCTGTTACACTGAGGGATGCTGCAGATGCAGGCAGTTGCTGGGTGTGCACCAGTGGCAGGACCCAACACATCATTTAGCTGTTCACAAGTGTGGGGTTTGTGAAAGCTGAGGGAAGTATTCTACCTCTTCATCAACTCATATTCATCTTCTGCCCTGTATGATTCAAGAAGGTCTTCCCTCTCCCTTGATTTTACGGTTTCTGGTGTAGATACATAAAAGCTTGAACTCTGGAAACATGTTGTATTTGACAGGCTAATTGACCCACTTTAATTAATTGTCTTTGGCTCACACATAAGAGATCACCTTTCCCATAAGCTAGCTTTAAGGAATCCAGTCATTAATCTTCTTAAGCAGCTATTCTGTTCTCACTTCCTCTAAGGCATTTGCTCACACAGCCTCCACACTAGACTCATCCAGCAAGGAAATCCCCAAAGACTGTTCACTGAGCTCAGGGAGAATCCTACCTCACAGAAATCATTCCTGGAAGAAAGGGGTCATTCTACTTTATTTAGAGACTCTTTTACCTCAGGAAAGGTAGCCAAATTAAGCTGACTTCAACTTGCTTTTGAAGTTTTTCCAACTTCTAGGAATGATTACATGTAAAACACTGGTAGATAGGTAAGGCCCTGTATCACGATCTTTCTGATACTATATTAAAATCACTTATGAATACAGAACACCATATTTACAACCTCTTGCTATCATGCTGAGATAAAAATATTGTATTAATTTTAAGTAAGCTTTGACAACACCAAGTATAAAAACATACTGAGTCTCGGCTTTTGCCTGGCGTAAACTCAGGGATACCGAATTCCTGAAGCATGATGTTGTTGTGCTTTTTTCAATGGGTGTATCACAAATGTCTTTGGAAATGTCTTCTTTGGTCCACACTTTCTTGTTTTGCCATACAATCTGCTCTGGCTGGTAAGTAGAAAGATACTAGTGTGGTAATAATGTAGCAAAATTTCTATTCTCACTGGCTTATTAGAAACAGGAGCTGATAAACTGATTGCATTTGGGAGATGTAGTTGAGTCAATGAACAGGACAAGGTGGACTTTAGAATAATATGCAATGGGAGGCAACAAGGCTTGAATGTAACTGGGGTGATAGACTTGTGAGAAAGCTGATTCAGACTAGATACCGACATTAGGAGGAGGCCATAAGTTTTCAGTGTTTTGGGGGAGAGAAGAGGGAGTAATAGAGAAGGAGGGGAAAAAACATAAGGGAGGGGAGGAGGGGAAAAGTCAAAATCAGCTTTCTGTTTTGGCCATACTGAATTGAAGTTGACAGCTAGCTAGCCCTAAAATTATGTCAGATGAAAGCTGAAATGTTAGTTTGGACAGGAGAGTGACACCAGTCAGTACTGTGTTTGTCAGTATAGTGATGCTTGTTGTATCTGTATGGATTAAATTACCCTCAGGGAATCTGCAGAGGGAAAAAGAGTTTTAGGACCAAGGCTAGGAAACAACCACAAAATATTTTAGACAAAAAAGTCACATCAAAGGGGTTGGAGAATTTATAGCATCCTAACCAAATGTGGCTGAAGCAGAAGCACAGAAACCAGGATGCCATGCCATCCTTGGAGACAGCATATGCTGTGCTGTATTTGAGGACGTACAGTCAGTCTGATGAGGGGCTCTCTGTCCTTCCCAACTGGTGAGTACAGTGGAATCCTTAGCACATCTGTGCCCACATTTGTGGGCCGGCAACTTATAACAGGTCCGTTCTTACATTATTTATGGGAGTGGCACCAGGCCAACCACAGGAGTTTTCAATCAATCTTCTCTTTACTTTATAAAGAGGAAAAGAGCCCCAAACAACAAGACTACTATTCTGAGCATCTCGAAGTTGACATGTGTGACCACTCAGTTGGGCTCTGTGTTGATGATGACAAGTCAGTCCTGGCTTAACTTACTCTGACATTACACCAGGCATCTCTCTCTTGCCTCCCTTGCCTGCTGCATCCCTTGTACCAGACCTTGTGAGGTCACACGTGTAAGGCAAATCAGCGTGCTGGAAATACTTGCTTTTTGGCTGTGTAGGTTTCGTGACAGATCAGCTTATTCGCTCAGCTTGCCCTGCCTTTGCACAACCTCTAGAGCTTAGAGCTAATGCAGGGGAGTCACAGGAGTGCATGGCTAGGGCAGGGGAGGTGGCCCCTTTCATCAGCCACTGGGCAAAGTGCAATAAAAAGCTTCACTGCCACTGGTGTCCCTGTCATTAGAGAGTGAAAACATTCTTGTGAGGATGAAGCAGGCTGTGCTTTAAACCTCAGTCACCAGAGTGCAAAGCTCAAGTTTTCTATTGCATTTACATGTATTAAAGGTAAAATTACTAATTGCCTTGTCTTGTTGGGTTTTGCTTTTTTGCACATTCCTCTTCATCTTGTACTAAGCAAACACCATTCAGGTTCCTTTCCATAGGCACACTTTACATATATATATGGCCGCATGAAGATTTTTTTTTTTGGATACAAAGTGTGAGCAATCACTTTTAACCTCCGAGATTATCAGATAAACTCAATGGTCCTTCTTCTCCACCTTTAGTTAAGCTTTTACAATAAATAAATCAAAAAAGCCGAGTGCTCAGAGCAGGGTACATTTCTCAATTTCAAGACCAGTCAGTAGGTGGGAGGTGGGAAAGATCTGCCGATGTCACCTGGGGGATAATAGATAAGTTGACACTGCATGTTTCTCTCATGTACTGTGCCTGCCTCCTCTCACCTTGATTATAAAGTTTTTAAAAAACCCAATTCTTCACCACCTACACACATGCTATTAAAATCATGATATGCATTAACAAAAAATCTTTCCCAGCTGGATGGAAAATTGCTGATAGATTTGCTAACAACAGAAGCCAGCTCTTCATTGTGCAGCCATCCACCATGACGCCATAAAACCAAAGCCTGCTAGGTTCTACAGTTTTAGGAATTGTTAGTTTCTCATCCACTCCTCCATCTTTCCTTCTGTTTTTTTGTTTCGCCTCCTCTCTCCCTGGATAAATATAAACTGCCAAGATCATGGGTAGCGGTGACAAAGCACGATGGAGAGGTGACCAAATTACTCTGTCTCGTGTTCCATTATTTTTGGGAATGAGGTGGGAAGGAGCAAGAGGACAGCACAGGCAACCCTGCATTCTGGGCCCTACCTCCAGAGCCACTGCAATTACTCGTGCTCCCTCCTGACATTCCCTCCCAGGCGAAAGGTATGGATGTGGATGATTCTTAGGGCTAAGCTGTTTTTAGTGGAGTAACAAACTCCACTGACAAGAAACAGTTCTGCGACAAGTCTCTAGGACCACAATATCTTTCAAACATTTTGACTGGGTTTAGAAGGTGATGTCACAAGTTAGGACCCCTTGTCATTCTGAAGCACCTATGTTTTATTTGTGGAAAAAATAGTGGTTTGCTTTACAACATCTTAGACCCTCACTAGCTTCTATTATTTTTTTCTGAGATTTCTTCAAGATTTCCAATAGAAAATATTGGACAAGTAAAGCAGAATGAAAAAGCTGTTCTCTGGGAGGAGAAATTTTCTCTGGAATTCAGTCCAGTGACAACTACTGCTTCAGTGTACCCTTTTTTTTGTGTGGCATTCAATTACTGAATATCACATACCTCATTGGGCTGGCTGTAGTCCTGAATGACTCTGTGTATGTTGAAAAGATTGCTCTGTTCTCAGGAGTCCTCATTTCTGCTACTGTCTTTAAAACACCACGAAACGTGAATGATTGACACATGGATTAAGTCCAGGCTCTAGGTAAATGGTAGGCAATTAATTCCCACACCAAAAAGAAACACGTCAAAAAACATTAAGGTATAAATAGAAAACACGTATCTCAGTCAAAACAGAACCCACAGGTGCTAGCAAAAGTAATTCTATTGCTGCTGTCTTCTGAGCCCAAAGGGGACTAAAGCAAGTAATTAATGAGACATCTCCTTGTGTATGGGTGTTGTGCGTCCTTTTCAGCAGTTACTGAGTATTTCCTCTGCTTTCATTTATCTTGTCCCAGCACTTTACACGAAATAACAATTTTCACTTTGTAATTAAGACCTGTCTTGCAAGCATAACGGAGTCTCATCTTCTGCATGGCAGTGGGACCTGTATCACACCTCCTCTCCTCAAAAGAAGCTGATCTGAAGCATGTGAGGTGAGTCACTATCTAGGCAAACAGAGCTGGGACTGGAGAATTAAACACCTCCACCAACCTTTATGGCATGTTCCTACTTAAAAACAGGTGGGGCTGCAGCAAAAGGGCTTTTGTTTTAGTACACATTGAGCTGACAGAGAAAGAAAAACAGCAGAAAGGGTTGTGTCCCAGGGCTTTAGAAGTTCTGTGGGGAATTCAGAGGATGCCCAGGGCGAGAGCATGGCTGTTCTCTAGAGGGAATTACCAGAAACTGGGAGGATTGCTCTACTACATGAGTTGGCTTGGAAATCAGAGTAAGCATCTCTTAGGGTGGATGGCCTTTAGCAGTGTAGATGTAGCTGTGGTAATGGGGTATATCTCTGGTGACCGCTATCAGTCAAAGAGTGAAGCTGAAGTCAACCAAAGCTCAGTTGTTATTTGTTTCCAGAGTCAGCTTTTCTTTGAGCTGTTGCTCTTATATCTGTTTTAGAATAAGAAGCCAGTGGTTTGTGTTCAGCTTGTGTTGAGAAGGTTTTTCTGCAGTGACCAATGTAAGAAGCTAATTTAAAAATAACTAAAGATGAAAATTTCACAGTCACATCTACAGTGTCTCTCCTTATCTGTAAGGTATCCTGGTTATGTTTTATCTTTACATTTCTTTATATTAATTGCCCTTTGAGGTTTTTTTCTTTCCTCTGCCATCCCATTCTGTTTCTTGACAAATGGGTAGCTCATGTTCATCTCCGTCCTAAACTGAAACTGTACTTTTGCATCACTGTGTCCATTCCAGAAAGTTACTGCACAGCTATGGTTCACCCTCTCTAAAGCATCTATGAATGTTCCCTGTGCTTTTCAACAGGCAGTCACAGCAATAACATATTAGGTAGTGTTTGTAAATTAAGTGGAATTCACATGCTATGTGAAGCCACGAGTAAAAAATTCCTGAAAATGTAGCTAATTACAAGTGGTTGTTTCCATTTTCCCTCATGAAGGGAAAAAAGATCCTATTCTTCTAAGCTCCATAGTTAGGAGACTTACTCATATCAGCATTAAGAAAACTTTAAGCTGAGTGTTGGGCTTTTTTTAAACAAAGTGGGTCCAGATTTGCTGATTTTGCATTCTTTTATCTCATTTCTATCCATTTGGCTTATGTATTTTTGGAATTGTGCTGACCAAAACATGCTTCAGTACTCCCCAGTTACATTACTTGCTTAAAGTCATGACACCTATTAATCCCAATATCCATCTGATAGAACGTTTTGTGCATTTGTGCCAGCCTCATCTAGCAATTCCCCCTTGACTATGTTCTCATTAACCCTAGGACTCTTTTCTGTGATCTCTTAATTTCTCTGTACTCATGTTTATTCATCCTTCCCTTTATAGTTATTGAGGTTGAACTTCAATTAATTGATTTCGGTTCATTCTTCTAGCTTGCACTTTGTGTGTTCTCACCTTTCAGAGTTATGTTCGTGCTTCCACCTTTCTGTTCCTCAGCTATGGTTCTGTCTTTAGAGCGGCTGATTGGGCATGACAGAAGACCTCCTTGATTAATTCTCCAACACTTGCCCTGTGTTGGGCTATTTTTCACCAGGCTTTGTACCAGGCAGAGGTATCTTCAGTTTCACACCCCACTTGACTTGACTCCATCTCCACAATATTCCTATAATGGAGGCTAGTTTGCAACTTCACAAAGAAATAACTTTTCTTGTTTTCTTCTCATTCAACATAAAAATAAGACTGAACTCATAAAATCACAGAATGGTAGAATGGTTTGGGTTGGAAGGGACCTTGAAGACCTCCTAGTTCCAACTCCCCCACCATAGCAAGGATGCCACCCACCAGACTCACAAAGTCATATAGAATGCAACCGAGAACAAAAACCAGTAGGAGACAGAGAAGTCAAATACTTGCTCCAGATCTTCTCAGGAGAAATGGACCAAACTGTGTTCTTGTGTCACCTCTCTTGAGAAGATGAATTTTTGTCCTCCTCCAGTAGCAAGATCATGTTGAGGTTCATGTATTTTCTAATACCTCTGTGTTAGCAGATCTCACCCATGTCATCCATGTCACACCTGGCTCATGTTTTAAGCTCCTAGTAGAGGAGCTAGTTAAAAGTCCTTGTGCTAGCTATTCAGTTTTTAACAACTGGAACCCCTGGTATTTATAGGCCCCAAACCAGGACACAGAAAACAAACACTTCTAAAATACACTGTAGTAATGCCAATGTACTGACCGTGGCTGGTGTTCCAAATGGATCTCCTCTTCAGAGAGCATCTGACATGTAATGGCACTGGATAAATTTACGCCATTCTACACCTCTCCTTGTGCCCTTGCTGGTTGCCTGCAAGAGTATTATAGAGACAGCTATGGAAAGATCTCCTCCCACGCTGGCTGAAACAAGCAAGGGCACATGAACAATGACACCTCCCAGCATGGGAGATCAGGAAGGAGAGTGGGTGTCAAGGAGGAGGGAAGTACGTACCTTTGAGCAACAGCCTTCCTGATGAATTTGGAAGAGGGTGTTTGTTCACAGCTCCAACGATTTTTCCACCTCCAGCAAACTGCTGACAACCATCTGATTGCAAAATAAACCAAGATTACGTTCATTGCTTTGATTGTTTACTTTAATAGCAAAACATCTGCATAGCTGTGGTTTTGAGCCCCTCTAGAATACTGAAGTTTAAGATTCAAATCTTTCCTATCAAAAGGGATGTGGTGTAATTTACTTTTCATTCAGTGGCTTTCACAGATTTGGAGGTTAAGAAAACATGCTTAAAACAGCCTCGTAGTTTAAAATGACTGTGTGTTGGCTGCAAAACACTGCATGGTATGACACACTTCCCTGCATTTGGCACACACTGGAAGAGCTGGAATTTGAGAAGTACCATTCAGGTTTTGGTAATCCACATATAAGGTCATCTCAGGGAACTATACAGAAAGCTACTGTGGAGTATTTTTTGTCCACTAGGCTTGTTATCCTGTCAAAGAATATAATTAAGTTGGTTTGGCAGATGCATTATAAGCCCCAGTTGTCTGCTATTTATCACCTTATTTTGCTGTAGCAAACACACAACAACTACTTTATTAATTCCTTACCTGTTTGTTAGCTACTGATGTAGTGTTCTTTGTGTTCCAGTTCCCTGTCCCCTATTACCCTTATCTCTTTTCTTGGAATGAAAAGTTGGTTTATACTCTTTCCCAGCAGATAACATTCAGGGTCATGTTTTGCTTTCAGGAATGCTCACAGGTAATCATCAGCAGTTGTGATTATTCAGTTGGTTACCCAGCTTACATTTAGTGGTGCTACAATGAGTAGCAGCCTATATTTAAGTTCTCTGTGTCTTCATATTGATATCATAGCTTCATAGATTTGTTTTGTGATTTTGGCTTATTGCTTCCTACCTGCTGTTAGGAAAGGCTTTCTAAAGGTATTATACTATTCGGTAGAAAATAGTTAAGTGTTTCAGTCTTCATACAATAACAATAAACAAAAATAATCTGCATGTCTTTCCTCTGCTGACTGAGGTTTTGCAACATCTTTCTTTCTCAGTTTTCTGGCTTGTGGTTCCACTCAATGGAGCCCTCACTTTCCTGGGATACTCTCTTGTCTTGCAAGAGCTACATACACATTTTGGGTGCTCCCCAAATTTCTCCTAGTTGTTTTTGCCACTCACAGGAAAAAAAGTGGGCCTGGCAGAATCACCCACCTAATGGATGCACTTTGTGACCTGATCACCTTAAAATCCTTTTCCAGAGAGACTTCTGCCAGCAGATAAGAGGGAGGCAGCTCTAGAGGTAGGGAAGACCTTGTCACCAAGAACAGTAGATTCCTGGGGGTAGCAAAGTCATCATATTTTTTTCAGCCTATTTTGCCTAAGCCATGGAAAGACCAGTTACATGGTGCTGATGAAAGAAGAGCCCAAGTCTCTGGAATTGGTGAAGAACAGCAAGTTTTGGAAGTAGAAGTAGCCATGCTCTCTTCTGAGCATCCGTCTCTCCAGGGGTTTCTCCTACTTCTTCCATCCAGGCCTATCTTTCTTTCTTCCTCCTTTTCCCAAAATCCTAAACCTTGGAATAGTAAAATTCAATTTTGCCAAAGTCACTGAAGCATTGGGCCACTCCTCAGCTATAACCTCTCTGTGCAGCCCATGCTCCAGCATCTGAGGAAAAATCTTCCTTTCTCAAAGAAAAAGGCAGGTTCTATCAGAGAAAGCTTCCAGGCCCAGAACGGGAAGAGTGAATAAACATTCAAAGTTTATATTCTTAAATGTAATGAATTTTAAAGACAATCTTGTGTTTAGAGACCTGACGCATGCCTTTTTATCATTTGGAGCTGGCAAAAGCATAAGCATCTGGGGAAGTCTTAAATGCTGCTCATGTTATAAACAGAGTACATTGCTCCCATTCCCCACTCCAGCTCAGCTGTGGTGGGTTTTTTAAAAGTGCCTAGCAGAGTCATGAGCTTCCCTCCTCCTGGGAAGGGGGTAGCAGGAGCTCCTCTAAAATGATCCTGTTTGCCCTCTGGAAAATTCAGCTTCACAGGTGGAATCAGGCCCTGACAGAAGGGGATACTGATGTGGAGGAACGGCAAGAAGGGGATACTGATGTGGAGGAATGGCAAGAGGGATGAGCAGCTCCGAGCTGCCCTTAGTCATGGAGGGATACGGGTGGTCATACAGATGGTCAGGTGTGAGACACTTGGGTGATGCAGTGCGAGGGGAAGCTGGCCCTCTGCCTGCACACGGCAGCAGCTGAGACACTAATCCCGTGCTGCTGCGAGCTCTGAGTTCTCTCAAAATGAAAATAAGGCAGCTGTAAAGGAAAGTGGAGATCCGGGGTTAACTGTGATATCCTGCAGGAGAAGATAATATTGAAGTGTAGGCAAGTGCTTTCACACGCCCCGGTCATTTCAGCTTTGTGTTCGACACAATGGCCGGCAAGGGAGCGCTTGAGGCTCACACGGGAGAGTAGGTAGGGACAGAAGTAGCTAAAAGGCTTGGAAATCAGAGAAGAGAAGGAAAAACATTTCCCTGTTTCTCACAGAAACTCAAGTAATAATCCTGAAATGCAGACAGCTGCAGCCAGCAAAAAAGATGCAAAACCAACAACAAAATCCCCCTAGGATCAGGAAACAGTGAGGAGCTAGACTAAAAACCAGATGCATTTCAGAATAAATTCAGTGTTTCAAAAGCAATGATGTGAAAGGCACATGAGCCACAGTAATAAAATGTGATATGAGCTGTTACCGTAAACAGGGAGGAATAATTGACAGGGAACTAAAACAGATCCACAGAGCACACATAGCCCAAGGCTCTGCAAACCTACGGCTGAATGAGAGGAAGAGGAGTGGTGTGGGGAGAAGTTAGAGAAAGACTAGCAAATCACAAGCAAAAAATTAAATAACTCATACAACAGCCCGTGATCCCTGACATTGAAAATTCAGCTGGAATGTGTCCTGTGGTGGATCAGCAGAAAGAATAGTAGGCATGTAGAAATAACAGTCAGTCTTATCCATATTTAGAAATGCTGATATTTTCATATGTAAAAGTAATTTAATTAAAACCAAATAGTTTTGGGCCTGAAGAAGAGAGTCAATGTTCATGAACTGTTTATCCAGTTTGTTTCGTCCTTTGGGTACGTTTTCTGTCACAACCCTATAGCTTAGTCTGCAGGAGAAAGTGGTCAGTTTGGATGTGGAAAGGAGAAAAGCTGTGGCTGGGATCTGAGACATAACACCACAGACAAAAGCTCGTTGGAAAATAGTCTGGTGTGGTGGTGGAGTAGCCAAGGATGCAGGATAAACACAGCACAGGGTGCAGAAAACTGCAGCTGAGCAAGGGCTTTACAGAGTATCTGGCAGCTTATTGTATCCTCCTGACACATACCATAGATACACAAAAATATACACACAGACACACATGAATGCATGTTATACATGTATTTATATGTTTATGGACTGCAGACGTGCTTGAGAATAACTATGGGTGGTGTTTGTTCCAACAGAGAAGGAAGGCATCAGTGCTTTTGTTATTTCACAGTTCAACACAGTGATGCTGCACAGCCTCTTTCATGGAAACTGTATCCCCAAAATGCTCAGTGAGTTAAATGATATAGGCACTGCTTTAAATAATAAATAGTAGTGTACAAATAAAGGATGTTAAGAGACTGCTGGAAAGGAAAACCAGTGATATTTTTAGCTGATATTAGAAAAATATGGAGGGGCAGATGGTCACTTTTGACTGACCCACTGGGCAAGAAGGCCCACAAAGGTGCTAGCTGACGATAGGGAAGGAAAAAAACCTTCTAATGAGAAGAGGGGCCATTGCTTTGTACCCCATAGCATGTGGGGAGCCAGCTACAGGAGTACAGGAGCCAGCTAGAGTCATGCTAGCTGGCATGTCTATGAATGGTTAGCAGCAATCCTTGCTCACAGGCAGCAAAAATCTAGGAGGTTTTTCCTAATACCACCTCTACAGTGACATACAAACTCACACAGATGGGAGGTGACGCTATCAGTTATTCCCAAAGCATTCATATTTGTGATGTTTTCTCCCTCTTTTACTGTTACAGTGCCCATTGCTGCCACTTCTCTTGCAATCTCTGCAGAGGGGACTTGTAACCATTTCCCTGCATCTTGCAAGCCACACTGTTTATGCCTTAATTGGGGTGTAGATTTTTCAGTGCTGCTTCTGAATAACTAAAATGTCTTTTCATACATGTGAAGAGAAGTGTGGCATCCTTTGATCATGAGTAACCATCACTTACCTAATATATTAATGGCTATGGCAATGTAATTTATCTTGTGAATATTAGAAGAGATGGACAGATAAAGAACAAGAATTGAAATGAGACTCTGAAGATAAATACAAACTCCTGCCATAACGTGTCATAAGCCAACCAAAAATGTCTGGGCATGCATGCTTCAGTCATTCACCTTCCCCCTGCAACACACTGCTCAGAAAACCAGAAGAGAGGAAAGCACAACAAAACCATTGATATCTAGAGGAAAAACTATAGAAGAAAAATACTTTCTACCTCAATAAACCTTGGGGTTTGACACTTGCTGTTCTTGGTTCTCCGAAGAGGTCAGTGAGAGGTAAGAACTTCATCTCCTCAAAGAGTGCTTAGAGCTTTGTAGACTCAACCTCGCATGTCTTGACAGATGTTTTGATTTGTTTTGCTGAAATATGTAGGACAGGTAGGTAGATCTCTCCTGCATGCTGTCTGTCTCTCTCTCTGAATGCCTTTGTTTCTTGGACATTTAAAAAAACCCTACCATCACATCTAAGCCAGTCTGCTTCACATTGCAGGTAACAGCTCTGTGAGTCTGTTCAGAGCCGTGTCATAGATAAAAGAAGTTTCAATAGAATTCCTCAGGTTTTGGATCAGATTCTGAAGAATATGCTCAACACCGATTTTGCATTAAAAGCAGTCACTTCTATGTATGCTGAGATTCAGCATTTTTGGAGAGGGTCAGCTATACAAGAAAGAATGGACTCGTGGAATTTATATTTTCTTCCAATGCCACATGAAGATGCCATTTGCTACATAGATGCATTCTGCTGCTTAAACAAGGGGAAAAAAGAGAATAATCAAAATTGTCCTTCCCGTGTCAGTATCAGCCATGGTGACCTTAGAAACAGGAGTGCCGTTACTTTAATAGCAGATGTGAGAGTCTGGTGCCCTTACTAAGTCAGATGACTGTTTGCGATGGCTTGAAGGAAAAAAAAGCTTTCCCTGTTAAGCAGCTTCTTCGTACGTAAAAAATGTGCCAATATCCATCTTCAGTGTGAGTATCTGCAGGTGTCTCAGCATCAGCATTTTAGTTTGGATTACATGAGTGCTTTTGATGAGACTTCCCTGGTTGGCCCCCACCTCCTACTTTGGCTTTCAGAGCAGAGCAGCCTTGGAACACATAAGCAGATTCCTTCCATGTGAACTGGAAGCCAGACTTGCCCCAGAAACACCCCTAACATACTCCAGCTGCTAATGGTGATTCAGTGCATGGATCTAAACTCCAGCTGGTCTGAACCAGCCTCCCCACTCCAAACATCAACTGTTTCACTGCACAGGTCTGCTCTGATGCTCCTTCACCTCTTGCCTATGGAAAAGTACCTGAGATGCCATTGCCGCAACTACCCCAAATTTCCCTTTTGTTATCTTTTTGTTTTAAAAGTGGAGATCTGTTTATCCACTGAGCAGCAACCATGCTGCTCAGGGAGGTCCCAGGTGGCACTGATGTCTTTATCTGGGCAAGGATGATATTCTTACCAGGAAACCAGGAAAACATTTGTTCTCACTTGGGAGTCCTGTGGGCATTGATAGTCAACAAAGTCTGTTATAATAAATTAACCCTTGACCCACCATTTTGTGCTTTTCAGGTTGCCCCAGTACTAGTCTTTTGCTGAGTTCAGATGCTTAGGGAGGTGGTTATGGAGTGTTGTCCCTTCCCAGGGTAACTAACTTCACAGACATTGCAGTACCAGAAGTAATGTGATACAAATATCTAGCTGAGTGATTCCCATGCAACAGGGAATAATGAAATTGGAGTGTCTGTCTGCAGTGTTTGCAAGCAGACACTTGAAAACAGCCCAGGCAGCTGTTTGGAAACAGTGCACGCAGGCAACAATCAGATGACTGCTGTTGCAAGAGGTATCACGGATGTGTGATGTTATATCTACTCTGGGTCTAGTTGCTGCCCTGCACACCACTGAGAAAAAGGTAGAGGCAAAGCCTAGATGCAGTGAGGGCACTCTGAGACACTGACTCGGGGTGTGATGCTCTTGCTGGGGGTACTCTGCGCTCCTCTGGGAATGGAAAGGCTCTCCATCTGGGGAGCTTGTAGCCATGGCTACCTTGTGGTGTGAGCTGACACTGCCACTGTGCTCCGTGGAACTAAATGAAGTAATTAAGATGGAAACACCCCCACGCCCCCATCTGAAATGGCAAGGCACACCGAGCTGCCCTGACTTGGACTTGCTGCCTAGTGTTGGCCACAAGCACTCACGAGGGCTGCCTGCACAGTTTGCCTGGGCACGTAGCAGTCCAAGGCTTCAAGCAAGTGTAAAGCCACTACTTGCCTGATGAGCTGGTCTAATAGTCAGCTGCTCCCTCTTCTAAGTAATTTCTTCTTCCTACCTGGAACTTGTATAACATTGGTCTTAGCTACACTATTTTGCATCTAGCTTACCTAGATGACAGAGCTACCTACTGCCAGAAATTCTTGCCCTTGTGTGTATTTATAGATCACAACCAAAGTCAGATCTTGATCTTCTCTGACTGAACTTGAGGCTGTCATGAAAATTCCTGATTGAGCTCTTTTTTTTGACAATTACTTGGACATCTGTGAGTCAGTCTTTAATCTCACCACTGCAGTACTGGCTACACTGGGTTTTTTTGTGATTTTTCTGGTTTTTTTTTTTTGGTTGGTTGGTTGGGTTTTTTTAATGACAAGGATACATGCAATTGTCAAATAGATATCTCTTATTTCCAGAGATCTGTAAAGATAACTGTAATCAGATAAATAAGAAATCTCATTTTTATAGGAGGTTTCATTGACTGCTTTTAAGAAAATAGGTTTTAGTATTTGCTGGCATTGACTATGCTCCCGTTCATTAATGCTTTATTCACCTCCCATATCTGCTTAGCAATAATTTTTCCTAGGACTAGTGTCAGACTAATTTAGCTTGGGAAATCCAGGCCACTGTACCGCCTTTTTAAAGTATGGACTCAGAATTTGAAGGGACTGGCAAGCTGCTGACTAGCACATGATTGGCATGATACCAGGCATGCTGTACCAGCTGCAGAGGTGCTCAGTCTGCCTGTGGGGCAGACCAGACAAACTTACAACCGAGTCTTCTCTGCATGCAGAGGAGTGGTGCCAGTACGTAACCATTTCTGGGGACAACCCTGCTTCATGTTGTGTAACCATCACTTTTCTGGTCCTTTGTAGCTTCTCTTATCTTTCAATATGTTATACAAATCACTGTCAGTGTTTCAGGAGGCTCCTCAGACAGGTCTTTCAATATTCTTGGTCACAAATTTTCTGGTACCACTATTGTATGTTGCTGTAATTGTTGCTATTTGACATCCTCCACTGCTGCTGCTGAGACAGAAAGTATTTCTTCCTTGCTGTGAAATCAACATGTCCCATTTCTTTCCAAATACACAACATAAATATTCAATGAATATTTCTTCTTTTTGTGTTACCACAATTGACAAGTCTGCCACCTTTAACGCTTGAGCTACAGGGACTAACAAAGGTAAGAGATGTTACTGAACTTGAGGAGTGGCATTTTTTTGTCAAGAGAATGGGTGTGAAATGCAGACAAACCAGTTTAAGTATGAAATCACAAGAAGGTTATAACCAACCAAAATATCAGGTTCTAAAATGGTTTCTACACTCTCCTCCATCCCTTGGGATCTGGGGACAAAAATAAGTGCTTTAGGATTAATATCACCTTTTCCATGAAGAGGATTGATTGTTTGGTATGGCACTACAGATAGCATGAGGATTTGATGATCAAAGAGGTCCCTTTGAATCCTGTTATCCTCTATGATTGCAAGGATTTTGTTAGGTCTTAGTATACTTAAATAATGCCTTCTTGCCCTTAATCTTTAAACCCAGGATTTTTTCATCAATGTTTTATCTTCTTCCATCATCTGTCTCTTTCCTAGCTGCTGACTTGTTTGCACAGCCACAACTTTCTGTTATTCTCATTTGTTGCATGTTTGCATGTTACAGGTTTGCAATAATCATTATTGCTCGTCACTTTCACTTTTTGTCTTGACTAAGATGGACTTGAGACCAGAAAGCCTCTCATAGAACAACAGGTTGTGGATTTTGGGAGGAATATTAAAAGTTTTTTTCAAACACAATGTTCTTATTTTTATGCTAAAATTTTCCCTTGTAACAATTACTTGACTGTAGCTGACCTCTGGAAACTGTCCTTGCAAAGTGCTAAATAGACTGTTGCAGGCTCAGAAGTCTCACTGCACACAGTGGAGTTTGTTGGTACTTCCACAGAGAGTACTCACAGTTTCTGGCTCCCCAAGTGACTTGTTTTTTACCTATTTAAAAAAAAAATTTATGTGTCATCCCCAGCAAGTATAACATAGTTTCAAGAGTGCTGGCTCCAAACCTGTAGCATACAGCTCCTTTGTTAGGACTTCATCATTCAGCCAAGCTTCAGTTACCATGTTGGGCTGCCAGATCCCACGGTCCTGAGGAGCTGAGGACCCAACAGCCATCTTCCAGCCTGGAAGTGCCAGTGGAGGGCTGGGAGATGAGGCAGGGTACACAGATGGGTCATTTCTTGACAGGGAACAGCATCCAGAGATGTTCTCAGCAGTTCAGTGCAAGGCAGCACAGGACTTCTCACTGTCCAGGGGAGTTGGTACACGGCTTGCAGGGCAAGGAAGCCTGGGCACCCTAATGAAATGTTCAACAATATTTAAGTATCTAAGTGAATCCCTTTTGGTTTATACCCTGTTGGCAGCTTAGCTTCATGAGTGTCAGGAAAAAACCGCTGTGCACTGAAGAAACACAACAGCTCTGGACAGGCAGAGGCATTTTCCATGCATGACCTGGGTTGAATTGCTACTTTATGTTCGAACTTCAGTTCTTCATTACCAATGGGGTCATTGGCTGTTCCTCCCTAGGAAAACCACACAGGCAGCAGCACTAAGTGCTCAAGCTAAAGAGGAGTATGGACTTTTCAATTACCAATGAGCTTTATGAGACGCGAGACTGCAGCAGTAGTGTGAGAGAGCCTGGGTCCTGTGTGCTGGGTTGCAGCGGGCAGTGCAGCGCCCAAGGGCAGCGACAGGCACAGGGACTCAGCGTCTCCATTTGTTCATCCAGCTTGCTGCTCATTTACAGTCATAAATAAAATGTTTGGCTGCAGTAGCATAAATAACAGGTGACGTTTTAACAACCCTGGCAGCACCATGCAGGGAGTCTTCTAACGTTAATCAGTTACGTGAGGCCAGCGTGAGTTTTGTGAGGTTCATTCATTCCCCCCTTTTGAGGCAATTGCCTATTTGCTCCTGAAAACAAACGTTAAATTAAAAAACACTGATATGCATTGCAAATAGCTTCTCAGGAGGATTTCTGACGTGGTAAAATGGCATAGCTATAACTCTGAGTGAGCGAATGCTGGAGGATGAGAGATGGCTATGAAGGGAAACATCCTACATCCACATGTCATGAGCAACGGGATGGGAATTGCTTCTGCTAATTCAGTCTTCTGGACATGAAAACTTGGCATTAACAACAGGTTTTGCCATTAAAACACATTTTCTATGTCGGTGTCCGCCTCTGGGTGCCTTGGGCCTTTCACAGGCCTGGAACAGTCCATTAGAATAAAATCCAATATGTATATATATGTGCATAATATAGCAAAACCTTCTCTCGCTGCCAGTCCCTTGCTTATTTCTAAATGGCACAATAATTAAGGTGAGTGATTTATCATAGAAGTACACTGCAAGTCACAGCCTGATTAATAGAGGGGGAAAAAAGCATCAGTCACAAATATAAATAATAAAAGTATTGAAAGCCTGTTCTTTGTTCCAATTCACCTTGAGAATTTTAAGCTGTTTAACAATATTTAACAAGCTGTTTCAAACCACACAAAGACATAATCCCACTGCCAACCTACAGCAGCAGCAGGGCAGCATGGCGGGCTGGGTGGGAGGGCTCTGCAGTCCCTCACTTTTCCTTCAGCACTTCTTTCTTCATCCAAGCTAAAGTGCTCAGCCAACGCTTCTTAAAACCCACCACACTGGCTCATTACTCCCTCCCCCTGCCACCCCACCCACTTGGCATCAGAGAAGGGATCTGCTGAACTTTCATCATTGCCGAGAAACAGACCATCCTGGAGAAAAAGGATCCCCAGTGGCTCTTGGCTCCCTGGCTCTTGGCACCCACCCCCATGTCCTTCTCTTCCACCTGTGAGAGCTATGGAGTATCAAAGGTTGTGCCTCTACAGCCTTGCAGCTCTCACTTGATGTTATTGCTGCAGTAGCTTTACCTCGACAACCCCCTTCTGCATCGAGTGCAGTTGCACAGTCCCATACCTGCTTCTCCTCTCACGCCGTGATCTGCTGCCTCTGTGGTCATCCCGCAGAATGGGAGCGGGCTGTGCTCCCACACTGGCAGGACTGCTTACATCAGGATGCATCCGAACTGCGCCCAGCTGCCACCTTAGCTGTGCTGTGCAAAACACTTGGTGTTTCTAAGATATTCAGAGCCTGGGCCTGTGACAGTTTGGACTCACGGCTCATCTGATGCCTACACCTATTTTATTTTTAATTATCTGTCAAAACTCCATTTTTTTCTTACAGCATTCCTGCTATACTCTGTGCAAAATCCCCAGTCTGGTTATGGGCATGTACGGCCAGCAAGAGACATGGAAACTTCTTATCCCGAGAGTGGGGGCACATTGCTAACACTAGATTTGGGATTTCCAATTGCAGAACTGGGTTGTTTCACCCATCCTAACAACGCATCTGGAGCATCTCCTCCATTTTGGGTTCCCCAGTGACGAAAGGTGTTGACACAGAATTCAGCAGCAGGTCACCAAGATAGTTAGGGAACAGCAGTGCGTGACGTACAGGGAGAAGCTTGGAGAACTGGGTTTGTTCAGATGTAACAGGAGAAGGTATGGGGAGATCTTTTGCTGTCTCCAATGAGAAGGCACAGCAGAGATGGAGCCAGACTTTTCTCAGTGCTGTAGCAGAGACAACAGCTGTAACGTGGGATGTGAGCAATTCAGATGTGGTATGGCAAAAGCTTCTTTGTCATAAGGGTCATCAAAGATTGATGGTGCCTAGAGAAGTTATCAAATCTCACTTCTTGGAGCTATTCAGAATTCTGCTGGACAAAGCCATGAATAACCTGCTTTAATTGAGTATACTTTTAACAGGAGTTGGGGCTGGATGGCCTCTGAAACACCTTCCTGACTTCAATTAGTTTGTGATTTTGTGAATGGCATTTATTGAGCTGTGCTTTTCCTTCCCCTGTGTGATTTCTGTTCATCAAGCCCAGTCCCATTTCTGTTCGCTGTGATTGGGAAGATGTGGCTTTGTCACCACAGAGGAGGGGTTGAAAACTGTTTTCATCCCATCCAACTGAGCAGATCTGGCCATCTCACCACGTCTTTGTTCTGGGATGGTCTACAGCACAGTGTGCAGCATGGTGTGTAGCATGTCTCTGCTGGGTAGTCACACAGTTAAACTTCATTTTCACCTGCTTGGAATAATCAATTGTACAAGAGATCCAGTGAGTCTTCCCAAGGCAATGAAGACTGAGAAGTTTTATCTCGGATTATACTGAGCCTTGAAGCCTGGAGGTGACTGACAAAACATAACCAAAGCACAGTGAAATTATGCTTTTAATGATTTTCTTCAGGGAAAATACTCCTGTTTGCTCAATATTCTCACCAGGAGCTTTTGGCACCAGGACTAGAATGTGGGATCCACCTCAGCAAATGTAACTCCCCAAAATTTTTTCCTAAACATCCAGAGAAATAAACGTGTCTGTTTCCAAAGATTTGTTTTGCCCAAGTGCCATCCTTGCTGCTAATAATTGCTTATGAAAAGCTTGACTTATCTGTGACTGCGAACTCCTCTTAAATGAAAAAAAAACAAACACCTCTTTGATGTGGAGATAATATTCTTTTTATAAACCCTGTCTCCTGGCATCCCTCAGAACTGGACAACTAAAGTACTAAATATATGCACTAACTCTCAGAGCTGGTATTATATTGCCAGCACTTCAGAGTTAATTATTTTTTGTTTTCAAAGGAGGAAAAGTAATTTTAAGATTACTTTAATATCAGTCGCACACCAAAGGTGTTTCTTACTGCTTTTCTTCCATAAGCCATCAGTAGCATTAATTAAAATTTTCATTTTTTTTTCCAGTTCCTTCTCTACTGTGAAAACTGGATTTTTAATAGGTAGCTGTCATCTCAGTAGTGAGTCCTTCCAGAATCAAGGCTGGAATTTGTAGGATGAGATACATATCTTGGTGGTGTCAGAGTTAAAAAGGCTCTGTAACCAGCAGAGAAAACCAGACCTTGTTGTAGGTCATGATTCACATTCCCAGGAGCAGTCCAGGGCTCAAAGCTACCTCACCAAGGATCTGACTAGCTTCCAAAAAGACAAAACTCGAAAGGACAGAGCCTCAGATCTCCTCATTTTAAACTTAGATCTTTTGAAAATACTGTGTGAGAGTAAGAAAATACTGGGGCCAGCTCCCAGTCTGATCAGTGGTAGAAGCTTAGGAGGGAGGGAAATATCAGGGCCACAGGGAAGGAGAAATTACTAAACAGCAGTTGCTTTATCAGAATTTGCCTCTTGTCTATCAACAAACTTCATCTGCTGATGTTTTTTTTTCAAGTGACTTTGACCATATTTATAGTTTCTACCCTCACAATATCCCACAGTGATTAGTTCCACTGTGCATGGGGTGTCTTGGGGAAGATGTCCCTCCTGGTGGTTGTAAAGATGCTGCCCAATAACTCAAGAACTAGAGACATCCAATGAAATCTCATAAGAAAGTGAATAATGCTTCCTCTGGAGCCTTTATCTATTTTTCCTGGGCAACACTCTTAATCTATGTAGTCTCTCCTCCTAGAGAGACCATTCCCTATCTTCCCCCTGTATAATTCTAGGACCTGGCAGTGCTGCTGGGCTCCCAGGTCTGGGTCCTCCCAACTTCATCACTACTCCTCAGCAAGGAAGAGGCGTGACCTCAGCACGTACCACTCCCCTAAACTGTCCTGTGTTTGGAGGCTGAAAATGGAGAATCAGGGAAACAAGACACAGAAGTGACAGTAGCCTTGTGGGGTTTGTCACCCTATAGTGCTAATATATCCCTGTGAGCATGATGTAACTTGAAGGACAGCAGCATGTATTCTAAGAAACAGGCATATCCACCTATTACAGGGTCCTGCTCTGCACCTTGCCCCTCTCTAGGTAACTGTCAGATTTCGGGTCCCTTTAAAATCACTCTGAATATTTTTCAGTCTTCCAGGACTGGTACCATCCTTAGCAGTGATTTTTCTGGAGCATCCTCTCTCCAGTGGGGGATCTGAACTTTTCTTTCCACCTTTGCTTTCAATCTCATCCTTCATTCATTTGTGAGCATTTGCTGTAGAAGATGGCTGGAGAAAGTGTGGGATAACAGCAGGATTTTCCTTCTTTGCACACTTGTTGACTCCTTTAAGGGCACTTAGAGTGAGAAAGTACGGCCGTTCTGCCTAAGAACTCCCACTGACACTGTCTCTAATGGTCCCAAGAGATCATTAATTCTATTTATTCCAGTTTCCACTATCTGATGAGCATGGAAATCACATCCTGTAAAGGAATTGGACACACTTGCTTCCTGCTGCTGCTCTAGTACCCAGGCTGTTAGTCTGTGCTACAGTGCCAAGAGCACGATCGCAGGCTCTCTTCTGCTCCCCACCTCCAACTTCAGACTTTGCAGGCAGAGTGACACCAATCAAAAATGCTCTGACCACCTTCCAAGGTTGCCTATTCATCAATCAGTGAGGACAAGAAATTAAAATGTGCATATTTCTATGCAGAATAGATGAACTCCTTCCACCAGCAAGTACCAGAAACCCCAGGTACCTTATCATCAAATCCCAGTGAAATCTCTTAGACTCAAGATAACACATAGATTCCAGTGCTATTAAGTCACAGGCACACAGCTGGAGCATGAGGCCTGACAGCTTTGTACAAGGTTTAAAGTCAGGCAAGCCTTGAGTTAACTTAGTTTTACATAAATACAGGAGATGATTAGACAACCTCACCTAAGGGCACTGAATTCCACACCTTGCCTCTCGTGCAGAGGAGAACATCTTAGAGACAAGTTATGTATTTCTTTTTGTTACAAGTACTTTAATAGTCTGTTTAGATAAATGTGCATACATACAAACACAGGCACGTGTACTTACAGCCTCACCTTCAGCTTGAGAGTGTTTTTCCTGGAACTTGCCATTCACACAGCACTAGAGAAGAGTGCTGTGAGCACAGGCAAAATTAGACACATTATTTTCAATTTGGTCTACTCAAATATATATCATCTTTGTGTAGGATATACAGAAAGAGTTACTCATTAAAGCTTTCAAGGTTGCGGTGACCACTGTCAATATCTAACTTTTCCCAGCAGGGACTTCTGTGTGGCTTGTTACTTACAAGAAAAACCCATCAGAAGCAGTGACAGACTGGGACATCCTGCAGGTCAAGTGGAGATGCAGCAATGGGATTTAGTCTTATGTGCACCAGAAATCAGATTGTATTTTTAGTTTGTCTGGTACTGCAGTTCCTTATGATGAGAACCGAAGGGGTTTGTCAGACTTATGTCATCCTTTCTAAACCATCCTTGGAGTGACTGGGCTCAGAGGCATCTCACACATGTTTTTAGTTGCTGTTTTTTCTCCTGCTTGTTTCATTGCAAGACTACTTGTTAATCTTCAAATTATGTTTGACATCTCATTGTAAATAGTCTGGGTTATAAACATCTCAAGTGTCAAAATCTGAGTGTTTTTCCCTACTGTTCTGGTTTGCATCTCTTATTCTACCTGTTCAGCAGCTGTGTCCTTGGTGATCAACTTGTCCTTGTATTTGAACTTGGCATCTGATTTAGACACAGATTTGGTGTTAACCATTAGAGCTGCCTGGCAGATGAACATTCAACTCCAAACTAGGAAAAATTACTCCAGGTCTGGCAAGCAGCACGGGACCTAGTGGCCATGAGCACATAGTTACTGAGGAGTCACAGGGAACCAGGCACAGTCCCACAGTAGATGAAGTCACTTGATAAACCAGGTACATCCTTGTTCCTATCTGCTTCTGGCAGGATTTCAGAATGGCTGCATTCTGGCAAAGCATTTCCTATTCCTTTTGGTGAGAAGAACAGCCTAATCCTGGCAGCTGAGGGCCAGCCCATGGGAGATCTTTACCAGTCCATTTCACCCTGATGTTTACAAAATGGTTTGGGTCATCCTGTTCCAACCCCTCTACCATGGGCAGGGACACCTTCCCCTAGACCAGGCTGCTCAAAGCCTCATCCAACCTGGCCTTGAACACTTCCAGAGTTAGATCATCCACAGCTTCTCTGGGCAACCTGTGCCTGTGCATCACCACCCTCACAGTGAAGAATTTGTTCCTAAAACCCAACCTAAACCTGCCCTCTTTCAGTTGCAGAGATAGGCAGCCTGCAGTAGGCTGAACACTGTCCACCAATAGGCATCTGATCCAGCAATAATTCAGGGGCCAAAATTCTCAAGAGCAGATCAACTTACATAACTATTTTATAGGATTTAAATGGAAACAGTAATTCACCAGAAAAATGTAAGGAAGTGGCTCTCCATCTGACAGACATTCTCCCCATACTAAGAGGCACAGAAGCAATTATCCTCATGCCTTTTCCTATGCAAGTGGATTAGTGTTATGCCTCTGTCTTGGAAGATATTCAAATGTGACTTGGGATTAATTAAATTGCCAGACACCTGGAGGGAAAGTCAGAATCTTGTACATTTTCTACTACAGACATTTTAAAGTGTGGAAAGAGGATATTTTACCAGCAAGACCTTTTCGTCTTGGTGAGGAAGAGGAAGTGAAAACGAGCTTGGGAATTTCAGGGCAGAGAGCACAGAACAATCCAAACCATGAAAATGTACGTGCTTGTAATTATAGCTGATGGTTTCGACTGTTTGGCAGCAGTTGAAGTGCTAGTGAGAGCTTCCCACTGGTGCTGCACATCTTATGTGTGACTGTTTAAATTCAGGTTAGCAGCTATTAATTAACAGCAGACCCCTTTTGATGGCTAGTCAAGGCAGCAGTTAGAGTTTCAGCTCCTCAGTTAGAGAGGCTCAAGGTTGCCCCATTCTCCTCTCCCATCTTGTTCCAGCCATTTGAGCAAGGAAAGCTGTGCAAGATCCTCCACCTCCATGCAGGAAGTCCCTGCTGTGTATCTCTCCATCATACATGAGCTCACACGTCAGTGTCAGAGTCTCTGAGAATAAATTCACCTGAGATCAAAGCGGGATCACCCAGTGCCCCTCAACTCCAGCTCAACACCTTCCTTGCACTTTCCCACCATACCAGATAGTAGTTCCCCAGTAAAACATCATTTTAATGTAATTTCCCAATTGTTAGAGACTATTTCCTGAAGATTTAAAAACAGGTAGAAGTTTTAGTGGAATTCAAAGAAGTTAAGAGGAAGAAAATAGCCAAGACTGTCCTCAAGGAAAAGCTCAAGGAAAGGTGAGATGGCAAACATGTCACTGCACATCAGCCAGAGCAGAGTAGCTGTCCAGCTCTCCCTGCTTCTACCCAGCATAGGGAAGCAGGCATCCCAGCAAGCCCTAATGGAAAAGCTGTGCCATACCACGAGTTTGCTTGGGGGAAAGAGTTCAGTTACACAGAGGTGATTTGGCTTAGTTTGTGTCCAGTGCCTTCCTACCCAAAGTGGTTGGTTTGTGTGTCTGAGTCTTTGTGCTTTTAAACTATGCTCCAGAGCCATTTCACAACCCACATCAGCTGCAGCGACTGCTGCCCCTGCTCTTTGTGCTAAGGAGCCTGCCTCTCTGCTGGAAATACTTCTGACACAGATCTCTCTGCTCCCCACCCCTCTTCCATCCCCAACTCCCACTCGTTGGAGACAGGACAGGATCCAACAGTGCT
This sequence comes from Empidonax traillii, assembly GCF_003031625.1. NCBI lineage: Eukaryota > Metazoa > Chordata > Aves > Passeriformes > Tyrannidae > Empidonax > Empidonax traillii. Next base: position 116,776 of record NW_020955940.1, read on the forward strand.
CTGCCAAGTTATGGAGCTGCCTGACAGCCACAATGAGGGAGAATGTTATATTTCAGAGTTCTGTCCAATGACTGCCTAATTAATCTCCATCCCCCACTCCTATATCCAGTACAGAGTGAGGGCGTCTCAATTTTTTGTTCTCCCGATGGGGAGAAGCTGCAGCACAGCAAACTTCCACGATTCACTCCTGGGCATTACGAGAAGGGACCTGGAGAGAGAAAGCTAATGCTGAGACACGACCCAACCCCCCCTTCCCACCCCGTCAAAGTAAAACACAGGGATAAAAAGGGCGTCTTACGAGCAGGACTTCTCCTTGCCAGCATCCCTCTCCACCGCACTCTGCTTGGAGGACAATTAAATTACACTGCCGCTTCCCTTTCATCGTGATCCGATTTACAGAAGAATTAATAGGGGCAGAGGAAGAGGCACACATGAAGCCAAAGCCAGGGCAACTGGAAGCTATGAGCCTTCTTGAAAAACAGGAAGCTTGCCAGGATGTCTTTATTAGAGAGGAGAAGGGGGAGAGAGGAAAGGGCTGCTACAAGAAGGAAAGACAGATCCAGACATCAGCCTTGTTTACAGCAGGGATTTTGCACTGGTACAGCTAAACCCTACAGTTCAAAATCCCCCCGCAGGCATATGCCACCAGCACAGCTGGAAAAAAAAACACAGTTGAGACTTGATGGCTGCATGAAAAAGAAAGTCTGTGATACAAGAAGGGTGTTTGGCTCGCTCGATCATGTGGCTCCAGAGGTCTTGCAACACCTCTGAGTGATTATTTCCCATTTTTCCTCAAGGATAGGCTCTTCCCCTGAGCTCATGGGATCAATGCCCCCAAGAGCAGCCTGCAGCAGCCCTCTCCATTGCTGACAGTGCCACCCTGCTGGTGATCGAGTGTCCCACAGTGCCTGTCCCCCAAGTGGGTCAGCAGGTTGCTGGGTACTGTTGCGGAGACACACATACTTGAAAATATAATAATAAAATAAAATATAATCAAATCCCAGCTTCTCATAGATCATTTGACCAGGCTGCAGATGTGCTGCACTGCAGATGGAAACATGGGAGCTGTCTCTTTTAGTAGCATTTCCCATCCAGGCTGGTGTAATGGCTTGGATGTCCTACACTGCAAGCCCAGCCACTGCTGCCATTACCAGCAGTGGTCCAGAAGCACTTTGTCAGTTTTTTAACAGAGATTAAACCACGGGGCCGGTGAGCTCTGTTCAGGACACACATGAGGTGCTTTGTATACAATTCTCTGTGTAAAGACAGATGTGTAAAGGCATCTGGTTTGATGGCACTCCTGCTACTCCAGAGCGACCCATGTATCTCTGTGCCACACTGCCTCATGCCCTGGGAGCAGTGCTGTGTGGTGGCACTGGGACAGGCCTCTGCTAACTGGGAACTGGAGAGTGCAGGAGCTAGTGGAACAAGAGGAACAAGGAATGAATGTTCCCAGGTCTGCACTCCCACTCTGCAGAACCCCTGAAGCACCTTTGCTCTTTGTTTTCTGTTATGTTCCATGTTATTGAGATGTTTCTGCTCACCTGAGTAGCTGAGCCCTTGGATGACCTGCCAGTGTCCAGACTGAGGAAAGAGAGAGAAGACATGGTGCTCCTGGGAAGCCATAGCTCAGGTAGTTATATTTACTACATCCTTAAATTTACATCTCCAGCACCTCTGGTGCTGCAAAGGCACAGTGATAGCTTCTGCATTTAATCCTAAAGTTCACTTATAATAGAACTGCTGAGATGTACTGGAATCCCTCAGTTCATGTTAACTTCCTTCTGTATGGGGGATAGTCAATCCAGATGGCAGATCATGTAGCAGATGAGTGACTTCATTGTCATTTATCTCCATAGCTGGAGAAAAGCAACCGAGGCCAAAGGAGAGTTTCTGAAAAAGCTTCCTATGTATGGGCTTCTCCTTGACACCAGGGCAATGGAGGGGATGGCACAGCCAAGGACCAAAGGAAAAGACTTAATTCCCTGCTGGGGCTCTAGGGATAAAAACCAGAGGAGTCTGGTACAAGAGCAAAAGAAATGAGTCAAAAACATTTCTGTAGTTTGGAGATTCCTGGGCAGGAAGAATAGGGTTCCAGAAGTCACAGCAGGTAGATCATAGCTGTATAAAGGCATAACTGCTTCTCAGCAGCACAAACAGAAGAATGTCAATTCTTAATTTCAGAAATAAAATTACAAAAGGAGGGAAATTAGTAGTGAGTTAAAAGTTACTTGCATTCAAAAAAAGCCAAGGATCTAAAAGATTCCATAGTGAGAACAATGGTGGGACTGTGTGTGTTAGAAGCTGGTAAGGAGATGGCAAAGCCTGTGTGTATTTGATGAATGAATCAGCTGTTAATTCTTAATTTCTATGCTCATCTCCTCCATCCCCTTTTCACCTGGGGCTGCCTCTTGAGGAGGCATGGTTCTGATACAGCCTTGTCAGTGGGACCAGTGGGCTGAATTAGCTCAGGATTCTGAGAACAGAAGCTCTTTTAAGGGGGGGAGGGCATTATTCAAATAATACCCTGTTGCTCTGTTTTAATTACTATTGCTTGCATTATGACATTAGGTCCCACTGGTAGGGCCAGCTTTGCTGTGTTGTCACTGTCACCCACGGCCTCACAACAGCTATACCCAGCAAAGCTCTTTGCAGACCTGATCATTACCTTGATCTTGGCTACACCTCATCGACCTGGCCCTTCCCCACTGCCAGTATGGTAGCAGCAGCCGCGAGCACAGTGTGATTTGGTCTAAAATGTAAGGGGGAACTCTCAACTCACAGTAATGCTCCAGCAACCTCTAATTCAGCACCTAAATAGTGTGTGTTGATGGAGCAGGACTGCTGCTGAGGTTTTATTTGAGTGGTGCTGGCAGGACTGTGAGAGACAGGCATCCTAGCCAGTGACCCTCCGAGAGCAAAGGGAAGTGTGCTAGGAAAAAGAAAAGGAGCTGCAGAAACTAATGGCACTGACTTCAAAGATGAAGGATTCTCTTTATACCCTGAAAGTGACTGAATAAAATGACTGACATCATTACTTAGCTAAATAGGATTTTCTACTTGTGTTGGATTATTTTAGACGTCACTTTGATTAGTCTGATTGCTGTTGATTTGTCCCTAAGAAGTGTATTATTTTAATTCAGCCTTATATTGAGAAAATACTTTGAATTATTATACCATTTATTAACATGATTTGCTTTCTCCCAACAGACGTGTTAGCTTTGCCCACAGCCCTTGAAGCTTAGTTTTTGGAGTTGAGTTCACAGTGCTGGTTCAGCTGTGGGAAGAGCTGCCCTGTCTGTGAACACTTGCAAACTACTTGGTGATGAAAGGACTCCAACCATACCATTCACTTAGTAAAAGAGAAAGCAGATAACCCCTCATACTTAGCTGAGCTACAGTCACCTGAGGGGCAGTTCACACTGCCCTAGTTTAAGATTGGCCTTGGCAGCAAAAGGGCAAACCCAGGTTATTAAACCCCATGGCCATTTAGGAAGACTGTGGCCCTCACTCCTTTGGTCATCTTTACAGCTCAGATGCACTGGGAGCACTCTCTCATTATCATCAGCCTCTCAGTCCTGCCAGGTGAGGGAAATGTTTCCAAGATTTCATTTAATACCTGTATTTAATCCATTAGTTCTCCCTGCAGACCTCCTAAAGGCTGGGCTGTGATTAAGGAGGAGGTAAGTGCCCTGTTTATTGCTCTCCTGATACTTCTCCACTTTCCTCTACACTTTTGCAGAGATTTCACCCTTCAGTTGTGCAGTGCCTTGGAAATGTGTGTGGGAGCCCCCTGCTCTGTCCCCTTGGGATGGGTTGGAGTGGAGAGTCCACCCAAGCTCAAGCAACGCAACTCCTGCTCTCCTGTGAGGCCCTCTGAGATTCTGTGATTTTGTATAGTTAGAGCCCTTGGTGCGAGGAAAAGCTACCAGCGAGATGGACTGAGAGTCACCTGCAACCACATCTTCTCCTTGATTCCTTACCATTAAGCTACAGGATTTGGTATCATCTGTTTTGTTACCCCTGTTTAAAGGGAAAATGCATTATTTTTCATATTTTTCCTCTTCAAAATACAAGGGGAGGGCTGGGAGAAGTGGTCAGGCCAGGAAGGTAGGGAAGTAAACATCTCTAACAGACCATGCTCCACGTACAGCTCTTTCTGTTAATGCGTTCCATGAATCCTGCAGCATGGCCATGGCTCCTGTAAAAAACAGAGGGGACAAGCATGAGTATCTGAATCACAACAGCTCACTCTCTGTTTCTGCAGCTGTCACGGCTACAGCACAGACTGCACTGGTCTCACTGAACATTTGGCTTCTTCTAGTGCTAAAAAATGCTGGATTTCCTGTGCAGATCAATCCATCAGCAGCTGTGAGGTCAGAACTGTTCCCATTTCCGCTTCACTGTTACATCCCCAGGTGCCAAAGTGTCTTTTGTATGGGCCAGAGAAAAGTTCTGGTTCACTGCACCCTTCTACTCAGCAAACATTATAAATAATCCCTTAGTAATGCATGATTTATTTCCCTTCCAACATGGACTTACAGTGTTGATGCCATTTTTATGACTGAGTTAGGTGCGAAGCAGTTTTTATGTCCACTGTAGTCTGCCCTACACATTCTGCAAACAGGGAACTGTTCATCTCCTGTTCATCTGTTTTGACCACTGAACAAGCTGCTTTGCACACAGTATTCTTTTGGCTTGTTTTGCATGTTTCTAATGGCTTGACTCACACCTTTCCTGGGGCACATTCCATTAGCATGTGAATTAGCAATCCGGAAAGGAGCTCTGCCAAGCTGGAGGTCTTTAGTTTGTGGTAGCACCTGGTCCATAAGTGCACCAAAAGATGCTTGTGCCTGCTGCATGAGGAGCAAAGATTGCAAAGAGTTGAAGAAAAACACACCCAACACTGAAAGTGCTGAAAATGTGGCATTTTGACACGTGTTCTGTAAGAACCCATGTCTGCTGTCTGTGGAGAGCAGCGCTTTTAGTCTGGACTTCAGGCAGGCTGCTATGACAAGACAATTGTCTAGTTAACAAAAACTCCTACAATCATTTGCTGCTCTTAGCTCCTACCTAAACCATACAAAAATCCTTACCCGTTTATGTTCCCAAAGGCAGACATGTTTGAGGAGGGCTGGGCAGCCCCCTGCACAACTTCACATGTTTGTTTCTCATACACAGACGTAACAGCACATTCAGGTGAACCATTTAAAGAAAGAGGTATTTTTCTTTCAGTGACAACTGAATTTGGCTTTGCAACTAATGGCTGTGAGGTACTTTTGCACCGAACCTTTCCACATGGCAAAAGCAGGAGTCAGACCATTCAAACAGACCTGAAGGCTCCTGCAGAAGTTGGTTGGTAACTTGGGACCTTCCTGGTGCCTTTACATAACTTACAAAAGGTTGGCACACTCGGAGAATATTACCCTTCATAATGGGCCTCAGAGGCAAGGGAATACACCAGGATAAGTGCTACATAAGCCAAGTCCCTCTTCAGCACATTGTATTTTTCCTTCCCTGGATACAGCACCCATGTGGCCTGGGAGAGTATGTGAAAGTGAAATTTCCCTCATGATGCACCACTTTCTAAAGGCCCTATTTTCCTCTAACTCTATTTCCCTCTGTTCTTCCCTGTTGTAATGGGAATAGTTTTCATTTCCTAACATCACCAGAAGGGCTGAGAGATGTTGAAAGCATACATCTTGGAAGAAAGTACTGTATGGCAATGGAAGAATAATTGTGGTGACAGGGCAGGGAGAGCAGATATGTCTCCTTAAAAAGATTTTACAGCCTCATTTGCACTAAAAAAATGTGTTTTTTTCTTGTTAGAAGCAGCAGGGAAACATGAGAAATCCAGCAGCTCAAAATATTCTCAAGGAACAAAAAGAACAAGTGTATAAAAAAAGAAAATCAAACCCAGTCCTACCAAAGCATATCTAGTTCAAGCAGCAAAGAATGGGTGAAAGGGAGTGACCAGCCTGGAGCTGATGGCAGTTCCATTCCCGCTGTAGGAAATTAAAGGGCCTAAGCCCAGCCAAAGCATCTCTTCCAGAGAAAGAACACATTAAAAACTCTCTGCCAGAACGTGGTACAGCCTGAGGCAGCCACAGCTCAGATCTGCATGGTGCACCTCAGCATGACAGTGCCACATGTCCCAAGAGCAGACACAGCACAAGCCAGAGCTGCTTGGTGGTGGTAAAGGGCTTGAAACTTAATTTTAAATTCACACCCATGTGTGATCACAGAGGGGTTGAGTTTATGAGAATCCATCAGCACAGACTAGGAAAACAACCAGCACCTTTGCAAAGAGCAGGTGTGGATAATCTGACCAAAATGACCCAATCACTCACTCCCTCATATGGGACAGGGCTGGTTCAGACATTGTGACCTAAGCGCTCCCAGGTCAGCTGGTCGCAACCCTTAGTGATGTTTGGAGTATCTGTAACCCCGTAACGCATGTTATGGGAACACAGAAAAAGCATGGACTCCACTTACAGTTTGTCTAGCAAACTTAGCATTGGATCAGGCAGATTTTCATTGTCAGAAGTGCAGAAAATAAGAGTTTAAGACTAGGAGGATCCCTCTAGCAGGGGGAACTGAGCCAAGCTTCTCAGCTGTACGCACAATTTTAGCTCACTGCAAAATTAGCATTGCTCACCCTCCTTCTTCCAGCACGTAATGGGACAGCAGAGGCTGGTGTACGGATTCCAGGTGAAAAATAAGCAGAAGCAGTATGTCAGGGCTTTAATCACATCTGTACGAGATGTGATTTTTCCTCCTTGCCAGATGCACCTTTTTTTTTTTTTTTTGTACACAGACATTAATGCTCGTGGAACAGCATTTGATCAGCCTTAATTTCCAGGCTGGATGCCTGCCTGTTTCTCTGGCTGAGCCGCCCAAGGTTTCCTGCGCTGCTGTGGCCAGCTCCGGGCAGGGTTTGCGCATTGGTGGCTGCGCGCAGCCGGGGCGAAGCGCACACAGGGTCTCTAACGCACTGCAGTGCAGCCGAGCCGCTTCCAATGCGGCTGGCTCAGCCTCCTCGCTGCCATCCCCGGCTGCTTCATTAGCATCTAACTGTTCAAAGGCATGGAAATTAAATTATATTTGGGTCACAAACATATTTGAAGCAAAAATACCTGTTATATTTAAAGCATCTCGTTCAGAGTCTCTCTGTCTCCTGCTTCAGGATGGTTGCACAAACATTCACTGTCCTTAATGTTTTTTAATGATACAGCAGGTGCTTCCAAAATCAGGTTTTTGTTTAAATATGAATTAGGTTCGTTCTCTCAATCTAAATGCTGGTAAATAAGAAACCACCTTCTGGCAGCTCATTTAGGTATCCCAAACAGGCAAAAGCTCAGATTTCTCAGGATAACTTTGAGAGAGAGAGAAAATAGCTCTGCCATAGTGACAGGATTGTAGTCCCAAACAGCACAGCCGATGCTCTGCTCTCTGCTTGCTAGGAGGGAGCAGGCAGGCAGCTTTCCAGGAGCACCAGCACTAAGACATCACTCCCTACTGCCACTCCTTTTAGCAGTGGCCTATGACTTTCTGTGCAATCACTTCTTAAACAGCATCTGGTTACGCCTCCTATCAAGACTGTATGAGTAATGATCTTCTTGGACTTTGTAAATATTGATCATTATTCTGGAAGCAGCTCAGCTCAGCCCCGGCTCCTGGAGAAGAGGCTGTGTTGTTTGGATTGTATTGAGATGCTTTGGGATCTTTGGCTGTGTATTGTCTATACTCCCAAGCCTCCTGTGAACAAGCCTGGGGCATGGTTACCTTGCCCCGGGCTTCCAGTGGGATAAGGCAATACCAGTTCTGGGAAGCCCAGAGCAATTATCTGCAGCAGTGAGTGACACCTCCCTCTTCCAAAGCTCAGAGCCCACAGCCTCCCTTGTTTACCTGACACATACCAGAGCAAAGGAAAGGGGCTGCTGCTGCTTCTCTTCGAAACCTGCCCCCAGACAGCCCGCTGGCTTGCCCTGCTGCTGACATGCCTTTCCACCTGCTCATAAACTGTCCATTTCCATGAAGGCTTTGTCTTGCATTTGATTCCTGAGACAATTTTCTCTCTCCTCCTACAGAGGCACAGTGGGAGACAGAGACCCAAACACAGCAGGCTGCTCCCGCCCAGGCCCTGACAAACTTCACAGCATGCCCTGGCGCTGCAGGCATCGCCAAGGCACAGCTCCTTAGAAGTCTCACAGAGGAGGTGATGCTATTTTTCTGCCCTCCAGGATTCCTCCAGGGGAATCTTCAAATCCCTTGACTCTCACAGAGCAAGTCTGTTCAATCTGAGTCTGAAGGAGACACCAACACAGGAAAAATAGAGCTGGATGAAGGAAAGCAATTTTCAGCAGCTTAGTAAAAAAGATTATAACATTCCTGTTTTCCAGGATTGACAGTGTACTTTCCCTCCATCAACAGCTTAACTGATGTGCTCTGGCCTGCTCTGTGCTGGGCCAGGAAGGGCATCACTCTACTGCAGTTTCCTTGATCTGCAACAGGAGCAGGAAGAGAGGCAGCTGTTGCCCAGCTGGGAGAAGTATCTCTGACCTTTGGGAAAAGAAGCATGAGCAGCCTAAGAAATGCATTTCTCTTTCCAGCCTGAGCTGCAGCGCCCTGGCCTCATGCACACTCACTTGAAGAATCCCGAGCTGGAAGGGGCCCACATGGATCATTGAAGTCCAACCCCTGGTCCTGTACATGGCAGCCTCAAGAATCACACCGTGTGCCTGAGAGTGTTGTTCAAGTGCTTCTTCAACTCTCAGATATCACTCATCAGATAAAATGCACTTCAAGCTGGAAGCAGACACAGAACCTGGTTTGAATGGGTTTAGAACATTCACTCAGGAAGGCTTCAGCGCTCGGCCACACTCACAGTGTTATTGGGTTATCGTTAATGCAGCACATGTGGTCCAGCAGGCAGAGGAAATGGCTGGGCCTTCCTTGGGATTGATGGCTTTATCCCTTGCATCAGCACCAACCTGCTGGCAGTGCCTGGCTTTGCTTGCAGCAGCTGTTCTTTCCCTCCTGGCATGTGTGTGGAGCTCTGGTTCAGCTGCAGGAAAAGAAAGAGGACACTATCCACTGTACGTGCTCCTGCTCATTCAAGCAGAGCTTGTCACAACAGGGAAGCAGCAGTGTATGGACAACAGCCTGAACTGGCTGGAATGGAGCAGAGCAGCCCTCTCTGAATGCCAGGAGCGGTTAGGGAGGGCAGGAAACACTGATGGCATCTGCTCAAGTACCTTAACCTTTCCAGTCCTCCTGAGGGCTGCATGTGGCAGATGAGAGATGGAAGGCAAGCCCTAAAAACCACTGTTCCAATTCCCTCACGTGCAGGACATGCCTTGCTGAATGACAAAAGCTACAACTCCTGCACAAACCACAGCTAAATCTGTTTATTAAGTACACACACTACTTTATAGACAATAATGCTCGATGTTTCTTCACATAAACTTTACTAAATCTACAGTCTGATTTTGCAAACTAAAAACTCAGTATATAAATACTGGTGAGTTGCGAGCATGAGTAGCTGTACTGTATTCAGGATTAGTTCTCAGTTTCTGTCTTTGGCTCCTTATAAATCTACCTGCTTTTCTCCACTGTTAACATTGAATTTAACAAAGATTAAATTGAGAAAGAATGGGTACAACACTTTTTCACTGTTAGCTGATCACTGAATCTGACTTATCAGCTCTGTGACTTGTTATCTAGAAGCTTGATACCAGATCTTGGAGGTTTGTCTACACCAGTATACCATTTTAATTAGCAACATGATGTCTGTGAGACCTCTACCATCAGCTTTCACTTGAGGAAAAAGGAAAGAAAGGGAAGTGCTGATCAAGAAGGGCTTCCTGCGGCACCAGTTAATGAAACATTCTTTCTGGAAGTGCAGGAGATTCCAGGAGGCATTCAAGGAAGCTCTGGTAAGGAGAACAAAAGTGCAGTGGGATTTCAAATAATCCTTCTCTCAAAGGAGAGCTCAAATTGTTGTTTCTTTTCCTTGAATTGAGTAAATCAAAATGGTAAGTAAACGATATTCCCAACTAGGCACATGACAAACTGAAAGATGACAAAGGGAAGAAGTTTATGTTTATTTATTCCTCTTGAAAATGACCTAAAAGAAAATTTAAAATACTATTTAAAAAAGAGGGGATTCAAAATATCAAGAAGCCAAAAATCAAACCACAAAGGAGGCATTACAAGGTTAGCAGAACATAGAAAGCATAGTTAGTATAAAACAGATTTACAGTCTCAGTGAACAGCAAATTTATTCCATGTAAGTGGAACAGCACATAATGTAGCCTCTACTCTCTGGAACATAGAATTCTTTTATCACTTTGTTTTATTGTAGTACTGTGTAGGAAAAGTCAACAATTTTAAAAAAGCAACATTTTCAATTGAAAGAGAAAAACATTACAAACATTATATTGCTCTATAGGCACTGATAAATGTTTTTCTGTGGTAAAAGAGTGTGCCAAAGCAGAATTCAAAATTGTATAGTTCCTCTAAAAATCATACAGCCCCGGTGAGATTGCAAATAAAAACTAGTTATGCCATTTCTCTGCACTGCCTGACAGCAGCCCTGCCCTATGAACTGTTTGCAACACTGGAGTTTAGAAAGGGCTAGGCAGAAGCAACAGGCAACAATACTGGAAAATGAAGGTTTCTCCTGGTAAGTCAGAGCACTCTGACAGCTCAGAGCCATGGAGGGCATTTGTTACACTGACAAAGGGTGACTGTGTGTGCCTGCTAGGGTTTCCACTCTTGAGTGTTTCAGGTTTCTCCTGACCTTGAGGTTCTGAGTCCCAGCATGGAGTGAATGGCAGCAAGAAAAGGCTGCTGCCTACAGGCCTGCATAGAAACAGCCGCTCTGGTGGCCAGTGGCTGCTGGCAGGAGGCCAGCTACAAGCCTTGCCCAAGCTTGGCATCAGAAAAGTGCTCCCCTCTCCTCTCCCCTCACTCATCACAGGCAGCTGTATGTTACTTACGCCCTCCTCCGCAGAGCACTCTGCTCAGACTATGGAGCCCTTATGTCCTCTGAGGGCAGGGATGTGGACTTCACTAGGATCTGCAACAAAAAACAACTCTAAGCAATCAGGGAAAGGAGCTGCTACAGCCTTGGAGAAAGTTAAAGCAGTGCCTGTGCAGTGCAGCCTGAAGTAGATTTTTACTTTGCAAGCATCTTGACTTCTGAGATTTGTCCTTCCCTACCTGTTTCGGCACATGCAGCTTTCCTGCTCCCCTGCTCTGGTGAGCAAGATGCCTGAGATTAGCAGTCCTGAGCTGCAGTGTCCCTGCACGCAGGGGAGGAAAGATGCGCTTCAGTCTTCTGTTTTACTAGGGAGTCTCTGGCTTAAAAAGTCACTTTTTAAAAAATGCCATGGGAGGAATCAGTTAATCAAACATGTCCTCAAACATGCGCTGCCCCATGGCAATGTAAACCTCCTTCTCCTCTGGCGTCATCTGGGCCACCAGCTCAGGGCGCTGGCTCACTTGGCTGTAAGAGTGTGGACGCCCAGCCACTGTGACAGTGGGGTCTTCTGCCACTACCTCAAACTCTTCATCCTCCTCCTCCTCCTCCAGCCCATACGTTGTGGTGGCCGTGGCAGCAGCGCGGGGAGGGGATTCCTCCTCCGACTCGCTTGTCTCACTCTCAGAGTCACTAGCGTTGCCACCGGAGAGAGGAGCGGCACCTCCAACGGTGACTGTGGAAGCAGAAGGCGTCTTCTTCTCGTGGATAAGCAGGGCACGCATCACCTCCTCATTATCATCCAGCGCTACCCGGCTCTCCTCACGCTCCTGGAACGCATCCAGATCCCGGCCCCCTGCAAGGAGACACAAAGCCGTGGTCATTTCCTCACAGAGATCTGCCTGACGGCCCTGAAGGTTTTCTGAACCTTTGTTATGACCACCACTGAGCACGGCTGGCCAAGTCACACCTTTTCTCTAAGCCACCTCCTCCTCTCCCTTAAAAGACATAGTTATGTTTTTTTTCATAATGGCAGAACAAGTACTGACATTTCCTAGGAGCTGGGAAGCCTGGAGTCCCTGTGCCTCCCTGCTGGAAGCCTTGGCCAGGAGCACATTGCAAGCAAAGACAACAAATGCATGATGGGCAGGCACTTCGAAAATACTTTCCCAGGGAGGTGTCCAGCTCAGGCACTACAGTGGACCAGAAAGCAAAGCAATCCTTCAGAGCTAAATCTGGGCTTCAGATACCCAGACCATGAAGACACTTGTCAGAGAGCAAGTATCTTATTGCTGCTTCACCGGTGAACAACCACAGGCCATTTCCTTTTTGTTTGTTTCCATGTTGATTGACCACAGGCTGGGGGACTTGGGGTGATGACCAAGATCACGAGGTGCTGCCAGCACAGACCATAAAATACAGACCCAAAACCAGGCCCTGTCCTGCTGAGCTACCTGTCTATAAGGATTAAGATGGAGAAGCAAATGGGTCCGAGCAGACAAGGAATATGCAGAAACTATGTTTACAAAACAACATTTAACAAAGCTGTGTCTGGTAAGGTCAGAGGTGCACCTATCAGGCAGGAAGGGGAAAAGCTCATTCAAGGAACACTGTGGTGGGATGGAGCAGGATCTATTTCATATAGCAGATGCAGCTCACAGCCTGCAGCCAAGCTGTGCAGTGCAGCATGGGAGGTTGCGTTAAAACAGCTCCTGCTCTCTAAGCTGAAACGACCCCTGAAACAATCTCTCTGGCTCCCTACACGGACCTCTTATTTGAAGGGGACTGCAGTGTCCCAGCTGACACACATGGCCTGTGCTCCTCTTTCAGTAAACCTGGCTGTACAATAGCCAGGAGGGTTTGATATGGCTTGGGTAGGCAGTGTGTCTGCAGTTCACAGATTCAAAAGGCAAAGTTCTGCTTAGAAAGTACAATTCCACAGAAAACCTTTCCTAATCCTACATTTGCTAAGTGGGCTGTGAGTTCACCCAGCACCAATAAAACTATGTGCAGTGTGGAAAAAAATAAAAAAAAGACCAGAACAAAAAATGTACCAGAAGATGAACAACTGCTGGAACTGAGGGCATGGCATTCTGCCTTCATACATTAACACCCACTTGCCTATTCCTCCAAGACATGGACCCTCTTGGCTTCACCACCATCCAGGCAGTTGGCTCCCTAGCCTTTCCCTCCAGGGGTCAGAAATGCACTGGTTATGTTTTTCAATTAGAGATGAAAAAATTCTGTGAAGCAGGCAAGCTAAGGAAGTAAGTTCTGCATTTAGCACCAAAAGCCAGGGTTTGTGGTCACTACTTTCCCATGGTAAAATAAAGGCCAAAAGACCCACCCCTAACTTCACCAGACTTCAGTTTTCATTGTAAATAAAATTCTAGTAATGAATGATGGCTACAACTGCTAATATTAGAGCACTGCCAAATTCCTGACAGAAAGGAAGCATAAAGGCGTTGTGTTGGCAGCCTTGTGCTCAGCTCACTGCTTGTGACTGTGGAGCATAAGAGGCTATAGGAGACCATCTCTGTGAAATAATATCATCATAGCTCATCACACTGAGATCTGTGAAACAGACAGTGCCCAACAACCTTGGGTAGCTCCACAAAATCTGACTTTGTGGCTCAGGAGTGGGGCTGTCTCCTGCTTGCAAGAACTGCTCCTGCCAGATCCATGCAGTGAATCTTTTCTGTCAATGGTCCCAAGTTTCTATTCTCTCTGTTTATGTGTTGCAGCAGCAGTTTCGGGCTATTTCCACAAGTCCTCTTTGATCTCCAGGAGCTGAGGTTAAGCAGTGATGCCATCATGCTATACCCACGTCCACGTCCTTCAGTGGCATCTTGAGAAACATTTATACTGTGTATACCAGAAGTCATCTCAAAGAGTCAATTTAAAACTACAGGTGAATTGAATGTCTAGCAGAAAAACAGGGTGAGAACTCACCATTGCTGGTGAGTAACAACATCATCTGCTACAGACTGCAGAAGGAGGTTGTTCCAATCATCTCACTTTGTTTAATCCATTTGAAAAATGTTTTGGGATCCATACACTTGAAAGGCATTACACGTGAACAAGATCTCTAGATATCTTCTGACATTATATCACATTCATTTTCTTCACTTCTGCTATACATACATACTCCTCTCCTCTCCTGAGCACTGCACTAGTTCCCGGGTGTCATGTTTACACGTGGTTCCCTTTTGCCATCTTTTCTTCCTAGGGCATCAACAGTTTCAGTCTATAATCCTCAAGTGACTATAAAGATTGCATCTATTGACTCAATCTGGTAAAAGTCATAAAAGTTCTCCATTTCCTATTTTCAGTGTGTAAGCCTAAACAGCACACATACCAAAGCAGAATGCTTCTACTAATTGTTACAAGATCTTGATCATGGTCTATGGACAACCCAACGATGAATGAAAATAAATGCAAAGATAATGAGAAACAAACAGAAAGGAATAAACTCTCGCCTGTCGTGGTGACAGACCTTCCTACTGTACTTCCTGAAGCTTTATTTCTGAGTTTGGAGAAACAACTGGCAAGAAGAAGGCTGGGAATGTATAAACACTGCTGGTAGACTGGTAGACTTCAGAGTCACTGAACATTAAAAAAGGTTATTTTTCAGCAGTGGCCTATTAGGGAGGCAGCTTTCTAGATGAAACCTTCATCTAGAAGCAATAAACTTTCAAGGTGGAAGATGTAACAGTTAATTAGCATTTTAGAAGCCCACACAAAATTCCATGGACAGCTCAGCTTTGCTGACCTAGATTTCAATCCTGGATCTAATAAATCAGGATATTTCACATCTACCTACACATACGTGCTTTGCACAGAAGAGGGGAGCGAACTCTGGAGGGCTGGGTGCAGCAGCTGTACACAACACAGGAGAACATGTTTTTGACAGCACTGTAAAGGCATTGTATAAGCAGAGCAGTACTTCTGCTCTGTGGATTTTCTTACCATCCTTGATTTCATCAGGGTCATAAGCTCCCTGCACCGTGCTCTCACGCAGCCAAATTGGTCTCTCTCTGGCTGGCTTTCCTTCACTTGCAGACCGGTTAAGATCCTCCTGGTCCTCCATGCTGATGACAACGTTCTGGGTATACAAGTCCTCGTATGATGGTCCTTTTGTAGTCCATGCTTCCCGATGGTGTCCACCTGCAAGGCCAGCTGCTGTCCCTGAACCAGCACCAGCTGCACGCTCTTTGCTACGTGAAAGTCAAAGAGATAAAAACAGAGCACTCAGAACAAGCCCCTCCTTAGCTACTTAGCCCCTCCTTAGTTACTTTAACTGTGATTAGTTATCTCCCATCATCTGCACTGAGAACTTGCATTCTCAGTTCTAACATCTCCTGCCAGGAATTTCTGCACCAGCTTGATGCTTTGGGAAACCTGTAGATCTCTAATTGGAAGCCCTACATAAGACCATGGCAACATCCACCGTAGACGCTGAAATCACGAGACAGCACTAGAGATGCACATGCCACTCATGCAAAACAAACATAAAATTCCAGAATTCCACGAAACAAAAGCCACAGCAGCAAAACACAGTCAAACCGCAGTCTGGTATTCGGAAAAGTGTTTTTTTGGCCTTCACACAGCAACCATATACTGCATTAAAAAAGCACTAAAGTTTAACTACAGCAGATAGTAGGCCTAGAGAGCCAGTATGCTCAGAATTGTGAACTGTTATTAACCACAGGATTCAAGAAGGAGTTAACTCACCAAGAAAAATTCAATTCAAACCTTTGCTTGAATTGTGAGTGACAACACACATAAGCCACCTCTCCTGTGTTACACAGGAGATATATACTATCCACAGACACAGCCCTGGGAGAACTGGGGAGTCCAGGCAGAGAAGAAAGATGAGAGAGCACCTTCAAACCAGAGGACTAGGGCTGGGCAAAGGAAGTTGTGTGCTGATGGTGAGCAGGAGGAGGCAAGACAAAACAGCCTTCATTGTGGAAAAGCTGGAGAAGGAAAGGTGCTGACGGATGCGAAGGGTATGGCAGCCAAAGCCTAGCCCTCCTCTGCCTCCTGAGAGGAGCTGCAGCCAGCATATTTCCCTCCAGGGCCCCTTCTAGCTCAGGAGACTGAGGGAGAAAAACATTCCTGCTTGGATCTGTTTGAAAGAGGACATCAGGTGGAATATTTTCTGCACGCTGATGATGGCAATGAGCCTAAAATACTCTCTGGCCTGTGTTGCTACATATGCATAGGTCAGGGAAAGCAGCTAAATGGAAACTCACTGGTCTAGGGGTGGGGAAAGCCAAATGTGACTGTTCTTCTACTTCAGAATTCTTCATCTTTTCAGAGAAACAGATCTGCTGCAGACTGTACCCACCCTCAGCAATATAATTTCAGTCATCTGACTGCCAGTGGTACTTAGCTTAGAGCTTTTCATGAGTAACATCCCTGTCTCAACTCCTCCTCTTGTCCAGAGCAAATCCACCAGGGATACTCGATGATGCCAGCTGAGCTGACAGTTGTCATCAGTGAGTACAGTTCAGTTACTGCTGTCTACTCAATGACCTTTACTCCAATCAAGAAGCTTAAAATAAAGTTGCAGTTGGTGAAGACCTGACCAATACGCAGGTTTTTTTTAATTCAGCAAGGAGTTAACTACTGCTTGATAAGCTAATTCTCCTGGATTTTTAGGGGGAAGCAGTCAGGGGAAAATACACAGGTAGGTGAACATCTCTCTCCCCCAGACAAAAAACACCGGTGCTTTGTTCCACAGTTTGGATTGAGGGCTACTCACATCCTCTGAATACTGATTTAGCTGGGCTCTGTTAGCGAAATGCTTCACAGTATCCATGTTAGCATGTGTCCATACACTTAGCAGTTCTCTCCTGCAGCCCGCTCTGCTAGGAGAGCTTCACAGCAGCCTTGAATTTTGGAGCAAGAGGCTCATGCGCATGTGTTGCTTATATAACCTAAGGAACCACACAGAGACCTTCTTCCCAGCGTGTTATTTCAAGTGTTGGTACCTTTGAGCTCTCCAAGACAGGCGTGTGTTCTGTGAAAAGCGCCACTCTGCTTCCCACACAATAGAAATCTCTAACTAGCGTTTCCCTGACGATTTTATGTAATCCACTTTCCTCACAAGATGCACAATGCAGCTCTCCCCCAAGCTCTCCCTCCCCATGACTACATCGTGACAGCTAAATACTCAGAAGTGCCAGGAACTACCCAATAATACTTTTGCACAGAGGCCCCTGTAACCGTCCTTGAAATTGACTTTTTTTCCTACAAGGTATCATCTTGCAGCGAAACACTTATTCCATGACGTCAGGAACGTTTCAAAAATTAAAGTAACAGTTCTAAGAGACACCTACAGTACTAATTACTTCAAGTGATTGACTGCAATGTTCCACACTGAGATGGGAACCATCTGAGCACTTGCTGTCTACTTTTGGACCCCAATGAGCTTTGCAAATGGGCCTCAGTTTACTTCCTCATACCTTGAGTGACACTGTCCGTAGACATGAGCAACACCTGAAGACTACCTGAACAGGGGAATACTCCTTTCTGCAAGAATAGAACTTATGTTCAGCAACCCTGTTCCAAAGTACAGGATTAGCCACCACGGATCAGGTGCCAGGTGCAGGAGCTGCCTCACAGGCAGCACAGTGCACGTGAAGGGATTGCACTCTTAAATCTCTCTCTCTTAAGATCTGTGATCTGCTTTTTCCCCACCTTGGACTAGACTTCGCATGGCCACCCTGCAGTCAGAAGCTGTGGCAGCTCAGTGGCCTAGATGTGGTTACATTTGCTCTGTTACCCATCGGTTGTTTTATTTCCTCTGATGGAAATCCCTTAATGGGTGGTTTAGCTGCCTTTAAAGGCAACATAAATAGTCTTTGACATAGCTGAGGTATGGCCCACAGAAACCACACCGTGCAACGGGGAAACAACTTGAAATTTTCATCTCAATCCTGCCCAGACTATTAAGAAAGGTCTTGCATAATGGGGATAACTCTTTTTTTGCCATATCTGAAATAAAACACTTTTTCACTCTGCTGCTTTTAAGAGGTTCAACCTCACAGCAGACAACCCATGGTTCCTGACAGCATGACCACAGAAAATTAATTCTGTGAAGACTTTTTGTTAATTGAAATCATGCTATTTTGACACAAGAAAATGGAGGGGTTATTAAAATCCATAATTTTTTGAAAACCACAGAGAAAGGCTTAAGTAAAGCAGGTTTATTATGAAACCTGTGGGGCTAATTCATGCTCTGCCAAGATTAAGAAAATTAACAGCCTCTTAGGAAAATATAAATGAAGATCTACTCCAGTTCCCCAAGGCAGGTGAATGACAGTTATGCAATGTCAGTGCTGAAGCTCAGAGCTCCTAAAAACTCTCCTGAACACACATGAAGTTGCCTGTGTTAGTGCAAAGAGAAGATGCAGGCATTTTGTGACCTTTTCCGTTTGTTTCAGAATCACCAAATGTCAGTTTTGTCGATGATTTTAGACACTCAGGACTCCATAAAAACAGAGAATAAATAACCCAGGGTTTGGCACTTTGAAAAAATCTCACAGCAGTGCTTCCACGGAATTAGCTGCTTTGAATTAATAAGAGTTAATAAATAATTAAATCATTGTATGTACTGAAGCAAGTTGTGTTCAAGTAAGCATTTAAAAGGCTGCCTATTTATTTTGTCATTCCTTGCACAGAGTAATTAATCATTTACAATGTTTTTTAAGTATTTAAGAGTCAAGTAAGTGGGCGCTGCTATTTAATCATGGGACTGCACCAGGCTTCTGCTGTGATAATTTCCTATACACAAAAGGGGAAGACTGAGAAATTACTCTCTTTTTGGTGGGGTTATCCCAGTTCTACTACTTAAACTACAGAAAAGAGATTTTAAAACAAAGTCTAGTGATTCAGCTTGGGTATAAAGGCTTCAAAGATTCCCCATATCACCAAAGACATGCTGAGTGACCTTGGAAAAATCTCTTCCATTCTTTATATTGCTTCTGTTTTTCTATCAGAATGATGAGGAAAAATAGCTACCTTCTTGGCTAGAAAAAGACTATGAATAGACAAAGAATTTTTATTATATTAATTAGAAACTGTCTAGCATGAATATATGAGGAACATTCTCTCTCAAGGTTAGCCTGAGAGAAAAAAAGTGTATTCTGCTCCTCTCCCATTAACTAAAGCCAAGCACCCCAAGGCACTGTGGGAATGCTTCCCCTCATGGTACATTTTTTTCCCCTGTGTTAATTAATTTTTTTTTACATACAG
This sequence comes from Empidonax traillii, assembly GCF_003031625.1. Taxonomy (NCBI): domain Eukaryota; kingdom Metazoa; phylum Chordata; class Aves; order Passeriformes; family Tyrannidae; genus Empidonax; species Empidonax traillii. The sequence continues at coordinate 136,025 of NW_020955940.1, forward strand.
TGAAGTGCATCACATTTCACCAGAGCTGACAGAACTGACAGCTCCCCACATCTTTCTGCATTATTTAAACATCATCTGTTTTTGTACAGCTAGGAATGTTCTGGAAGGAAGTTTCCCATGGGTAAGAACATTCTAAGGAGTTTTTGACTCCAATATGGTCTCCTCCTGAAAAGGTGTGTAACAAGTTGGAGAAAAGCAAAAGAAAAAAAACCCCTTATTACAAGTAAAGTCTTCGAACTAGAATGTTGTAATATGCGGATTTGAAATACAAGGTGTAGACTGCAGACAGCTTAGTTTCAAAAGCTGTGCAGAAACAAAACAAACAGACGAAAGATAAGTGTTTGAGAAAAAGAAGCCAGCATAGATGGCACCTTCAGAGCTTTGTCCAGGGGCTTCAGTTTGCATTTCTTAAATACCGAAGCAAGGGCTTGGTATACATACCAGCTGTAGCACAGAAAGCAGCAGATAATCTGAGCATCCCACCTCACAGAAAACTACATGCAGGAAGCTGACCAGAAGCATACCCATCTGCCTTGTTTAGTAAATGGTTACAGCCCTTTGTCTCCTTATAAACCACATATTCCTTGGGGAATCTGTCAGTTGCTTGCATAGTAGGTACTGAACAAGCAAGTCCTCAATGCAGCCAGAGACTGCACAAGGTTTGGGAAAGCCCCACGGAGAGAAGGAACACACTACAAGGAAGCAGTGCAGTGAGAGAAGACCAGGCGCGTTCCCACCTCTGCTTCAGGGCAGGGATCTCTGTGGGTTCTGGCTCCAGGATTTCATAGGCTAAGTTAACATCTTCTGTCTCACGAAGCAGCGCATAGATGGGCTCAATCTGCTCATTAAATCTTGCAACGAGTGTCCTTGCATCCTTTTTGGGCATTGCCGACTCATCTTCTTCCACTTCAGTCTCACAGAAAGTACAGCGGAAAGTTCCTAAAACGAGAAAAGTTGCTCAGCGTTGAAAGGAAAGCAGCAGGCCTGGCTCTTCACACAGCCTTCCCAACAGCAGCACCTTGCTGTTTCCTTAGTTTGATGCTAAGTCGCTTTTCTCCCCTGAAAATCCCTTCCCACACATGGTGTACCTGGTTATTATTTAAGCAGACAACAAAGCAAGCGTTTTGATAGCATCCAGTGATACCCCGTTGGGTACCGTTTCTTGCTCTGAAAAGCCCAGATGGGCTGCAGTACCTCTACGGAGACGTCTCCTAATCTCTCTCCCTCTTTCTTGCTGCACATTTTAAATGTCAGCTACGCCTGAGTTGTGATAAAAAGCTATACGATATCCTCTAGGGAGTTCAAATATCGTCTGTTTCAGGTGCTTGCACTGGTATCTCCCAGGCCACACCAACAGGCTCATTTCCCAGTGAAACAGAGTATAATTTTACACGGCACCAACCAGCCTGCAGTAACTGCTTAACATAACCACTGTCACTCTGCAAATACTGCAAAAAAAAGATGGCTTCTCCTTCTGTTTCAGGGCCAAAATAGGCAAAATAGTCATCACTGCAGAGCAGCAAATGCAAAAACTTATCCCACCCAACTCCCATATTAACTTCTTAAAATTAAGAATGGTAAGATAAGAATTGTGTGAATGGCAATTAAAATAAGCTTGTTTTACAGAGCTCATCAGGACACACAAAAACAGGTCAAACATAAAGGCAACTGCAACGGTTGCATGGCAAAGCAGTTACAACAAACCTACTGAACTCCTGCACAGCCAGCTTTTTGGTTTCATCGCTCCATCTGTGAGTAGGACCCTTGGGGCAGTACACGCACAGCAGGACCTTACCATATGGTCTGCTATGAGGGGAGCAGCACAGTGTAATGACTTAGTCTTGCAAGTGCTGGACTGAGAACATACCACTGCCACCTCAGAACGTTACACACAGAGTGATGCTCACAGGCTTCTTGATTTCTCTTGCCTGTGGGTGATGTTTTTCATTTATCCATTCTGTGACATCTATGCATATCTAGCATCACCTCTCAATACCCCAACAAAGAAATGATCTTTTTATCAGTAGGGAAGCCTGAGGACAGGTAATCTTACATCTAAAAATCAGAATTAGAATCAGTATTGAAGCCTGCTATATCACCAATGCTATACACAAACACAGTCGAAAGAACAGGGTTTGCCCAAAGCACTTGGGCATGATGTAATGGGACAGGCTGGCAAGCCACGGCTTCTGGTATCTTGGTTTGCTGCTTACACAGATTTGCTAGTCTTGTTACTTCATTTTTCACCACCTCTGCCTGTAATACAGCGATAAAAACAGACCTAACTTCTTCAGTGATGGCTGTAAGGGCCAGACAATGCCTGCACGCTTCTTGGGAAACACACAAACGCTCTGTTTACGACAGGAGGTAGATCTGCTGCCTCTCATCACAGACTGTAGAGATGCAGTTTTCGACCTTGACACCATCTGAAGTAGCTTCTGCTCACTGTCACTCAGAAATTATTGTGTGTTGTGTATGTGGCCTGTAATACGTACACATTTCCTGCAATAAACCCTCTCTTTAGAAAGTTTGTCTTATCGACAAGTAAAAGCTAGAGAACCCAACAACAGCAGTATGCAAAGTAAAAGGTAAGTGGATAAAGTGCTCTTCTCTCCCATCCAAGCATGAAACACTCTGCTTATGTTTTTTCCAGGCTGTAAAAACTGTCCCTGCTGATTCAAAACTGTACATTATATAAGCTATCAGCCTGGAAAAAACTGAAACCAAAGTCTGGTCTCCTTATCCCACATTTGAGGCTATTGATGGGACACAAGTTAAACCAATTTAAAATAATTAGCACATCTCAGTGCCCATGATGGACTAAGGGAGAAAACACAGGTTAATGGAGACAACGCCTCTCTTTTTATATCCCCCCTAAAAGTCCTGTTACATGTTCCTGAGACAGCTCAGACTTTCACGTTTCCATCTGTGAACCACATGAGTATCTGCAAAAGATTAAGATCATAGGGAGAATGGTTCCAATTCAGAGTACCAAAAAATCAGAAAGTAAATACAGCTCTAATGAAACAGAACACCTAAAACTATCATAGATTTGCTGCAATTTCCACCCCTCAGGGTTCTTAATAAGCAAAAAAAGTTAATAGATGAATTATGTAAAGAATCTGGGAATGGGTGAAATGACAAGCTTCCTCCATTAATATGCTGGGTTTTTTTAAGGTGATGCAGCATTTCACAATAGGCATACGTGATTAGAGAACTGGGAAGCTGCTTTGCCATGGCAGATGGCATTTACATGTTGCAAACCTCTTTTGTTAAACTTTTAAGAGGTCACAAAATGTCACCAAAGCTTTTATGATATGGCACATCACATCAGCCATGTGTCACATCAGTGACACACGTTCCTTTCAGATATGAATTGCATGTGACAAACATGAAGTGGAACCCATCCAAAAGCTAAGAATGGCAATGTTTCCACTCCAACTATGCATTTCTTCCTTCAGCCCTAACATAACTTACAGTTTTTCAATTCAAACATGCTGCATAAACCAGGACAAATAGATATCCTGGAGCAGACAGACAGGAGGTTTTTCTGCATCTCAGAAATGCTAATGAAGAGCACACACAGCCCCTGCTTTCCACACGTGCTCAGGCTCTCTGGTTGCACGCTAAAAACCAGCCATTTGAAAGAGATCTCCTCATGTTCCCAGACTCTCCAGGACAGATATGCTGGTAATCTGGCTCCCCAAGGCTTCCTAAGATTAAAGCAGTTGAAACTCTGAAGTATGGGGCCAGAATATTTAGAGATAACTCCTAGCGACTTGATTTCACTTGAGAGAAGGAAAAGGTCAACCACCCACACACACTGAACGCAGGATGTCCAAGTGTGCATGCTGCATCTGCTACAATTAACACATTTAACTGGCTACAGACTTCTGAGTCTGAGCCTGGGCCCTGCTCACACCCTTCTCAAAGGGTTCAAGTCTCATCTTCTGCCCAACAAGGTGTCTTCCTTCCACTCTGTCCTTCAGGATGCTGCTCCAGACTTTCAGTCCTCTCTTAAAAACTATTTCATTTTCAACCTCAACTTATTTCCCTTCATCTCAAACCTAATGACTGTTGTGTCAAAAACTGTACCTCATCTTAGCCAGCTTCTATCTTACAGGTATATTTAAAAACTGCTGTCTTACTCATCCCATTTTGCAAGGCCACACATTTTTCTCTACCTTTTAAAACTGACCACCCACTCCTCCAGCAGCACTAACAGTCTCATTGGGCCCTTTCTCCACTTGGTTCTCATCTTTCTGCTGTGAAGATGGAAGTACAGGAGTGTCCAGATGAGTTCTCCCAACAGCCCAATGGCATTAGTGCTTCTCTGATAGCCACTGAGACCTTTTAAGATCACAGTGTAACAAACCATGAAAGCACTGCCTCAATTATCACAAGATCTAGCGATGCTCCCAGGTCTTTCTCCTTTGTAGTTTCCAGCTGATGAACTCCATGTTTATAGCAGACATTTGCATTAGATGCTAGGTACGTGACACTGTACTTTAGAGTATAATCTTTCAGCTCCTTTTTATTCCTCCAGCCTTCATTCTCATCCAATTCTTTATTCTTGACTGCATCACAAAACATTAGGCTAATTTATTTTCAAAAATCTCCCACAACCTTCTTTTAGAAGTAGCATTATTACCATTACATGGAGAGTGAGCTAAGGCACAGATGGCACAATTTCAGAAGTATCTGCTGATTTGAGCAGTACTTGATTTGAGATGCCTAAGAAATGCTTTTCTGAAACTTCTGTTTGAGAACAGAGCATGCAATCTTCTTCCAGGCACTAGAACTGGGCATCTCAGTTAGGTACAGTTAAGTACAACACCTAGTGACAGCCTTTGCAAAGTTTAGCTTAAAATGCCTAGTTCAACTTCACACAAATTCAGCCGGCCTGGAGGATCAGATCACATTCCTGTGGCTACTACAGCCATTTTCTTCAAGTAATTCCCTGACTGTCACACTGCATTTTTCCTTCTTCTTCAGCAAGCCAGACAAAAAGTGCCTTATATGCACACAACTCCTCTCTCTCATTGAGCAAAGCATGCTTCGGGGTGGTGGTAGAGAATCATGTTATAGAGAAAAAGTTACAGGATGCACAGGCAGCTTTAGTTTCAGCACTCCCCAACACTGAGTGCTTCATGTGATGTTAAAATGAGTGTATTAAGACCCCAAGGAAAGGATAGGAGTTTCCTAGGTTCCTACCAACAGGAAGCCAGACAAATGCCTCCCACCATGTGATGCTGTGCCAACAGCCATATGGTTCATTTGTAGACCTGGAGCCCTCGGTTCTGCACAGGCCTCCACCACCTGTGGGAAGATGACAACCTGCCCGTGCTGCAGGGGGAGCAGGATGCCTTGCCAGGTTGCTTTCTGGTAACAAAGGGAAGATGAAAAGGAAACAGCTTGGGTTCTGCTCTAGCTTCTTAAAAGAGAAGTGGTCTGTGGGAACCTGATCCTACTCACTAGCCCCATGCCTGAGGTTTCCTACTCAGCTCTTCCCATCTCAGTTCTGGGTTTTTCCACTCTCTGGTGATCCTGTTCTCCCTGCTAGAAAGTCTATCTAGTCCTGCTTTCTCAGCCTGGGCTTCTCTCACTTTTCAAACTTCTCTGTCCATTCTTCTTTGCTTGGGCTTCTTTTTCCAATTTCAACCCCTCACCACTCCCATGCCTCCCTGCCCCTGACTCTCAGATCACTTAATTCTGCCTCTTGATTTGAGCCCTCGTCATCAAACTAATTTCCTGTTTCATGCCAGAGAGATGGAAGATCTTTTCATAGCACAACCTGTCATTCAGAACAGTATTACACAGGCAAAAGAATATACATTTCTCCAGTCTCCCCTACTTTCTCATCAGCTCATTCCTCAATATGACCAAATTTTTTTTAATTTAAACTTAGTCAGATGCACAGAATGAGAAAAACTCAGCTTACAGTAAGTGTTTGCAGAAGTTTAGAACAGAACAAAAATGACAGAGCAATTCCTATGCCTGCCCTCCACAAATGATCCAAACTCATATAATGGAAATACTTAGCAAACTATGTAATAGGCAGTGCTATCAGTAGAAATTATAATTAACTTCCCTTCATTTCTCATTGATTTTCAAGATTTAGAGCACTATTTAAAACGGCAGCTAAAGGCATGTCTCTCGTGAATCACTAAAGACACAAATGTTAGGCCATTTGGCTACAACAGACCTGGATCATTAGTCACCATAACATAATCTACATTAGGATATAAGGACACTTACCAACTAGAAATAGGAACCTGAGGGGTTAAATTGAAGCAAATAGAGTTTTAATGACCTTAGTGGACTGAGCTGGTAACAGAGCTAATTGTTACAACAGCTGATTGTTAACTGGATTAATGTAGTACAGATTAGACTGTAGGAGGTGTTGTTTTTTAGTGATGCCCAAACTTAAACAGACTTCTCTGCCCTCATCAAACTGTTCTCACTTTCTCAGTAAGAAAGCAACTCAGTGTGTCTGAGTGGGAAACGCACTCCTGCCACACAGAAAGATGAGCCTCCTGTCAATTTTATCAGGTAGTCTTCCCTGGCCCCACCTCTCTTTTCTTCCTGTACTGCAGTTCTATAGACCCAAGTACATTTGTATTCACATTCAACTTCCAAAAATGCAGCTGCTTTAGGAAAAAATAGAGGAATCGACCAATACAGTCTGTCTCCTGAACACCACAGCAATATACCACTCTCTCTTGCAAGGGTTTCTACACATGCATTAAAAGAGCTGGTTACAGAGCATAGTGAGTTACATAAAAAGTAATGTCACATCTTATCTTTCTGAGACAGGTTTCATGATCTCAAGCTCTTGAGGACCTTCCACAGACCAGGGCTGACTGCAGTACTCTCTCTCGAAATGCGACACAGAAAGTGCAAGTGTTAATATTAGTCCCATTTGGGAAAGCCCAGAGCAGACCCTGTTGTCAGAGCTTCTTATGGTATGAAAACAAACACTGGACCACGTGTAGAAAGTATCAACATTTTGGGAACATTCATTAACTCCACTTATGGAATAAAACATCCAGCTCTGCTATTGCAACCCCAAATGGATCAGGCTCCATCCCATTTGCTTTACAATTTCTAACTGTAGGGAAGATCAGGTGTATTGCAATTGAGATGAGTAGCCTTGGTCAGAGCAGAACACATGGGTGATCTCTGAAAGCAGAGAACTGAAAAGCACGCAGGACAGCGCTGCCCAGAGGAGATGGTCAGTGCAATGGCTGTAATATGAAGCTGAGTACACAGCACCCTGCAAACAGCACAGCACCCAAATTGTGACACTCACCGGAGGAGACCTGAGCAGATGTGAACATGGGCTGCCAAATAAAGCACCCTGCCCCCAAAACTGACAGCTCTCCTAATAACAGGCTAGGAAAGTACAGCATCTTTTCTATCCCTCTCCTCCTTTTCTGAAGAGGCACTACCAGGTATATACAATTAGGATCATGGGCAGGAGGGACAGCAACAACCAATACCACCGGCTTCCTGACATATCCTATTATCAGAACCCAGACTGAAATTTGCTAAAACGTCGTTTATATCACGATTCTGCCTCAGAAGAGTGAGGAAGCATGTGGAGTGCACGTTTATAAAATGTCAAGCATGGCAGTTCAGCTAAAAATGGGACTAGGAACAAATACTGTAACTAATATTGTTATCTGAAGAGAGATTTTCATCTCTTTATGAATTTTTCTGTAGTATCTGAATACCTAAGAAAATTGCGTTATCTACTGTTTACAAATGGGACCAAGACTCCACAATGAAGGAAAAAAAATTCCTTTTAACTTTATGTGCCCCAAATCTAGATTCAGTTTCTCTCAGGTCTGTACATATTCTAGCATAAAACTTACTGAGTTAACAGCTATGAGATTGATACTTCTCAGTATCAGACCATAAGGTTTTAAGACAGGTTTCCATAAATTAGAGAATGAGCAATGATTGTTCACCTGAAAACAGCTTGTTTTCCTTGACCTGCTGTTCAGTGTGAAATAGGACTGTATGGTGGAGACGGGAGGATAAAATTCAGGTTCCTGGGACAGCATTCAACTGTCTAGCATATATGTGTAATAGGTTTGGGAAGGAGTCATATATACTTCTACCCTCCAAATCAGCCTTTGAAAATATCTGATTGAAAAAGCTTCTTCTATGAATTCAGTAAGTGCAAAAACCAGTGTATCATCATACAATTCAACACCATTTCATAACACATGCACACCAAGATATAGCTCTGACTTTTCAACACCTGATTTTGAGCCTTAATAACGCTTCTTAAATATTTTTCTTGTTTAATATAGATTCTGAGTACTGAATTGCCTACCAGGTATTAAACAGAGAGTAAACATTTCATTTAGGATAAATGTCAATCAGTTTCCTTTCAAAGCTTCTATTATTATAATATAGCTGTAGCAGCCACAGCATTTAAGGGCACTCATGCAGTAGCACTATTTCTGATTCAGATGAGGTAATTCTGCCAGAAACGCGCTCAAGAGGTTTCAAAACTGCAACTCACCAACATATAAAAAAAGATCAATTTGTTTGAAAAATAAAAACAAGATGGTAACTTACAACAACAACCACCACCAAAAAGAGATAAAGGCATACTCTTCAACACACAGCAGGAACAGCAAAAGATGAAAGAAGTATATTTTATAATTGCCATTAAACAGTGTTTCACTATAATCAGAAAGAAATTTCACTTAGCCAGTGCATATGTTCATGTATTATTTATTCTTCCTGAGAGCAGTGTGTAAATGTATAAAAACTGAGGGACTGGCAGTCCTGGAAACAGAAGGTCTCTCTGTTAAGCTGCAGAGCGGATTTTACTCAGGCAGTTACATTATTCTAGGCATAATTGGGAAAAATGGTGGTGCTAGAATGTTATTACAGATGGCCAAGAATAGTGTCCAGCACCCGTTCTGGAACCTCTCGGCACAAAATGAACCCTGCTGTTAACAGCAGAAGGAGAAATTGCTGAGATAAGACATCCTTGGCAGCACCTTCAAATACATAAGAACAGCATTTTTCTTCCTGAAAAATCTCAAGCATTTAGGGAAACAAAAGGTTTCAGAGGCTTGTTCCAGATTGCCCAGTTTCAGACAATGGCAAACATGAAAATATCTTCCCCATGCCTGAGATCCATTTACAGAATTACAGAATATTTTGAGCTGGAAGGGACTCACATGGATTATCGAGTCCAACTCTTAAGAGAAAGGCCCGTACAAGGATCGAACCCAGAATTTTGGCATTTTCAGTACTGTGCTCTAACCAATGGAGCTATGGGCAGCTTATGTTAAACCACACCAGCACTTCTGATTTTCTGAGGGAGATCTGTTCTTCTATGTTCTTTGTCACTACCAAATCCCTTTAGTATCATACAACAGATTCCCTGAGGAGAGAGATTTACAACTGTGGCACAACTACTATGCTACTTACAGTCAAAAAGGGCTTCAAATTCAATAGACGGTGGCTCAGAAATGGCAACAACTTAAATCCTTTACTTTCAAAGTCTCCTCAGAGTTAAAGTGCAGCAAGAAAAGTCTATTACTACATGAGCTTTCTCCAACAAGCAACCAGGGCCACCAACAGAGAACAATACAGATTAAAAAAAAAAAAAAAGAAAAAAGTTAAATGTCATTTTCTCCTCTTTATTATAAACTTCAGATAAGAAGAAGGGTACCCAAGGGAACACACTGTGGATGCTGAGACTTTGCATTTCATGCAAATCTGCTCATGTACACACAAGAAATCTATTTAAGAACAAAGAGAAAGAACAAAATCCTTAAACCACTGTCCCAAGACAGTATTTGAAAGGCTAGCAGGGCCAATGTCGATAGCATGCGTTTCCACACCAGTATTTCAAGCCTTGGGACGGCAGCAGCTGGCAAGAGAAAGAAAGAGGAGGCAGGGCAGTGAGCTCAAGCAAGCACGTTGTTTCCAGCCTTATTTTCAATGGCATCCCATAATGGAATGGGCCAACGCCAACAGGACAAGCTGCCCTTCAGTCTACTTTTCTCTTTTTCTTTTCCAAGAGGTTTTGGAGGCCCTTCACAACAAAAAAAGCAGGTTTTTCTGATGTTGGTTACTTAAGAGAATAAAGACAGTCTATTTATGGGCAACATTCACCAGCTATTTACTGGTGTAAGAGATTATGCTCCCACCCTGCAGCTTTAGAAGGTGCCTCAGCACTGCAAAAATATACAACAGTATGTGATAAGAACAAGTGCCGCTCTCCATTTGACTTCCTACTGCGAATGTGCAGGATGATGCAAACTAACATTTTCTACTCAACTAACTTGTATTCTCAGCCATACAAAAGGTCTTCTGAAATTTCTGCACATACCCTTTGCCTGGAAGAGCCATCTCTTAACAGGTGCCTTACATGCTATTTTTATAAATCTTTTTATTCTTTTCATATTTCTCAAACTTAAGCACAAGAAGCCTCACTTCTTACCTGCCATCAAGAAAACAGGAATACCCATGAATTCTTTTTTGTACCTTTAGATATTCTTTTGGACAGTCATGCCACCCACTGTTCTCTTTTCTCCTTAACGCTATGCCTTTTAAAAACTCCTTCGTACAAAAGTTCTTTATATTTTACTCTCAAAGGAAATACCGTTCCCCCTTCCTTAAGAAAACAACACGCCACATGAGACAGCCCAAACCGATCCCAGCACTGTTGCACCTCTCATGGCTGGGAAAGGGTTACAGCTAAGCCACATCCCACCTGCACATAACCCGGGGCTCAGGGCAGACCTGGCAGAAGGGAGGGAAGAGAAATCCAAAGAAGTGTGACTGGCAAACCTTCCTCCAAAGACAGCACTTAGTGCTTAACCACCCTTCTTCCCTCTTGTCCATGCAGAGCCATTAGAGTAATGGGAGCAGCACTGAAAGCTCGGGCAGTGCTTCGCACAGCTGGCAGGAAGGACCCCATTTTCTCATTAAATAGAAGGAGAACAAATGGAAAGAGAGGCTCCTTGGGACTGAGCTGAGCTCCAAACTGCAGGATGGTGCCAGAACTGCCATGGACAGAAATAATCTGGCAGATCCCAAGTGAAAAAATTGCACAGATGCCAGGAGATAACCTGGAGCATGAAAGGAAGCTAGGACTATAAAAATGTTGGAAAAAGAAATTAGGGGAATGAAATAACAGGGCACCAGGTAAAACATGCAGGAGAAATAGCTGAGGCTGCTCAAATGCTAGCCCATGATACTGGGCAGGATCTCTTGTGAAGCCTGGACTGAGGTCTGGGTAGCTCTCTCCCACACTGCCTCAGGGAAAGGAGCTACTGAGGAGGTGTATTTTTTACCTTTCAAATAACAACATTACATATCCCTTTCCTTTCAACTTGTGCAATGGGAACCACATGGGCCCCCACAGGTCAGAGGGACTAAAACAGCAGCTTGGCCTAGTGAAACAGTCTCAAGTGCGTGGGCTTACGTTAAGAACTCGGATTTCAGTCAACAACCCTTCAAAGACCAAATTCCCAACATTCTCACCTCTACTACCTGCTTGGAAAGGAGGTGCTAATGTTCTTTTTAGAGGAAAGATATCTCCACAGCTACAGGCAATTTCTGCCTTCTGTACTGCAGCCTCTCATCACAGGTTTCATGGTAAAACTGAGTAATGCACACCAGTGGAGCCAGGCGCCTCCGCACCGCAGGGTCTGTATAAAACCTCGCCTTAACCGGCATCCAAACACTTAAAAAGATTTAAAGGGCAAACCACTCCACGTGCACATAACTTTGTTTAAAACAGCCCCTCACTCCAGCAACTTGCATACCAAAACAAGCAGTCTAAAAGGGCAAGGACAACGAAACCAACTGGTTCCCGAGACTGTTTCACTTATTAAAAAAATAAGTAACAAAGGACGTTTCAGGTGCTAGGGATGGAAAACAGTAACAGCCTGGCCTTCCTGCAAGAGCACACAGAACTGATCAGAAACAAAGCCAGTGAGAGTAGTTTTCCAATTCAGTCTTATCTATGCACAACAAGAAATGAGCCAGTAATTTATTTCCATTCTTACAATTTGCAAAACCAAGCGACAGGACTTGTTAGTATCAGGAGTATTTTAACAGTGTTCCTAACCTAAAGATTACTCCTGTTGCAGATAACCCCCTAGCTGCCATCTTACTCATGGAACTGTTAGAGAGATATTGATGAAGTTTATAGGAATGCCAGACAAAGCAATAAAAAGCCTCCCTGAATCTGCAGACTTTGAATACAGAGGCACCACCTCTCTATGCCATTCTACCCGATTTTTAACACATCAAATTAGATCACCCAAAAAATTAGAGCTGAAGCAGCTTAATTCAGCCTTGCCTTGCTTTCCACTCACTGTTGCATACAGGCAGAGAGACTTCATATTATGGTACAATCTAAAACAGCACTACCTTTTTAAAAGAGAGTATAAAAGAAGAAAACAGATTAAATATGTAAAGAAATAACCAATTCCATTCCAATTTTTGTATTGTATATTTGTGAAGAACATGCTATTTCTAAGGTAGACTGTACAGACCTGATAGTCTTAGACATATTTTATATGATATATTTAATATATCACTTAGAATATCTTCCAGAACAAAGCATAAGTTTTCCATAAATCACACCCCAGTAAAACGTATCTTTGGACATCAGACTGGATGGAATCTGAAAGGAGATGCCATGACAGATAGCCTGGACAATAGAAGCTGGAGATACAAATTAAGAAATCTGGTTTAACAAATGTTACTAGGCTAACAAAACAGACTGACAAGTTATCCAAGTGGACTAAATTTACTGCTGATTTTCATTACAAAACACCTGCAGATAGATAAAAGAGCATGAATACTTTAAAAAAACCCCAAACCCTAACCACATTTCAGTTTTTCTTTATATATAGTCTTTTCTCCACCAGAAACTTCTTATTCTACAAAACAAGTGCTTTTCCAACAATTTATTTTACAGAGCTGCTTCTCTGCTCTTCCTTCCCTTTTCCCAGGGGGAGCAGTGGCTTCACTGATCATGTGCCACAATAGCTCCTGATTAATTCTGATAGACAACCAGCAGTTAGCTGGCACATCATCATCATCGCCCTAGGATGAACAATAATCTGCCTCACCATCTGCTCCCAAATTTATTTTTAACCAGTCATCGCTCCCTCCAGTGTGGAGAGTATGGCAGGAATGGCAGCCCTCCCCCTGGAAGTTTTGTACTGCGAAGCAGTGTCAGGGGCCGAGGGGGGACCGTCCAGTCGCACGCCCATGAGCATCAAATGGATAGGAAACAGATGGATAAATGCAGCATCAGATGAAGGAAAACTGCTTCTTCACTGTAGGGGCTGGCAACTGCCTGTTCTCCTCCAGTAGACAGAGAATGCCTGCTGGTTTTTCAGTTCTGTGGGCAAGTTTGATAAGGTCCAAGGAAGTAGGAGAACTAGGGGGAAGTGATGTATGTTGACTAGTCACTGATGCCTACTTTTTCTGAGGCCCACCCAAAATTTCAACACAAAAAAGCTTTCTTGATCACTTCAGTTCGCCTCTGAAAGTTAAAACTACGCAATGATCACAGACAGACACTGCCCCACTTGAGCTGTGCTGTTGTGCCAGTTAGTCTCAGTGTGTGATATCCCTTGGGTAGCATGGACTCGGTTTGTTAATTTCCTTTGAAAAGGAGCAGGAAGATGTTACATCTCCAGGGGAAGGTAGCTGGGAGGCAGGGAAAGACATGAGCACAGGCTTGATGAAATCATAAGACAGGGAAGAGGTAATTCTGTAACTGCATGGCCCTGCTCGCTGCCTTGACATTCACTTTCAGTACAGTAGTACCACCCAGGAGGTGGCAATCACAGGGTCACGGCGGCTGTGCCACTGCTCAGAAGTGCTAGTGTCACCAGCAAACTGCAGGTGGACAATGTCATATGTGGAAAATGATGTCATATTGTAATAGACTTAAAAAGAAATCAGGTGGAGCTTAAAGCTTCGTACACCTGGTAAAACGAGTAACACATCTGCGATATATCATCAGAAACATCTGATGATGATTTCCCCACAGAAAACAGGGAACTGTTGAAAGCAGGCTCTGTGATATAAAGAACTGTCCAAATCTCAGAAGGACAAACACAAAGGGCAAAAAGAAAAGATTTGATAAAGAACAGAAACACAGACGAACCTTAGCAGGTCTCCAGTCCAGCCTCTTGCACAAATGAGGGCAATCAGACTTGACTGCTCATATCTTGAACCCCCTCCAGGTGGAGACTGCACAACATCTCCGGACAATCCTGCCTCAAGTGAAAAGGCCTTGTATCAGACTGGACCCTTTCATTTTGCTTTATACCCATTACCTCTTGTCCTCCCACCAGGCACCACTGTAAATATCCTGTCTTTGTCTTCCTGGAGATCTCGTAATTATAAATGCTGAAGAACAGCTATTAGAGGTGATGCAAATCTGATGCTGGACTGTCCTGCAAAACGTCCTCATAAGCAAACGAGGGAGAAAGGTTAAAGATGAATTGACAATAAGGAGGATACACAACTGAAAAATATTCTCAATTAATAGGTATCAATAATTTGGTATCAGCTGGGATAACCATACAAAGCAAGGGTTTGACCACAGTTAGTAATTTTTAGTGAGTGCCAGGTAACTAAATTCTATGAATTTAGTTCACAATTTAAAGGGCAGAGGTTACAAATGCTTTAGGAAACAGGACTGCAATTCCAAATGGAGAAATGAATGAAATAAATATTATGAAATTCAGTAGAGAAAGGTAGAAAATACAGCACTTGAGGTTTTTTTTGTTTAGTTTTGTGGTTTTTTTTTAAAAAAAAAAAAAGGAAGTGGATCATTGTTTTGGCAGCACACTGCAAAACCCCTCAGGTTTATAACAGAGGCCAAAGCCAGGAACCAACCTTGTTGTGCTGCAAGGAAAGAAAGAGAAAATCTGGCTGCTATGTATATTAATAACTATGTCGTGCAAAGCATGAGTCAACAGTATGTTACCCTGCTTTACTCTTCCCTATGAATATTTCTACTGACAAACCAGGTGCAGCTTCAGATCCCATACTTGAGAACATGGAAACCAGCTGTAACGATTCCAAATGAACAAAATGACACAGCATAACATGTGTTTAATTAGGAAGAAATTGGAAAGACAGACTTGTTTAGTTTTAAGAAGGTAGTGGCAGGGAACAGCAAATTTTGGATATTAAGTATGCTACAGTAATGAAAATGGTGACAAACTGTTCTTCAGTTTCAAAGATACACACAGAAGATTACTCACTGTTTTAATTTGGGGTAAAAAACCCTTTAGGTTAGGGTATTGAGAAAACTGAGGATAAGAAGCCTAGAATATGCTAGTCATGGAGGTTAAATTTACTCTGCTTCATAACAGGATGATGGGCTATCTTCTAGCCCTGCAGCTGCATCTGAAAATAACCTTCAGCATATTCTGAAATGCAGATATTTTTATTGTATGCTCACTCCCTGCTTTGTATCTACTTTTCAAAGAAGAAATATACATACTGTTTTTAAAGCAGCATACATAAAATTGACAACCAATTACGAGAAATTCAAACAGAACTTCCCTCCCACCACTGGGGGCTGTTTAATAAATAAGATTGTTAACAACATCTTTCCTTGGAAAATTTGATTTTGCATCATCATTCTGGTTCGAACGAATGCTTTTTCTCCTGTTTCAGGCTTTCTTCCGTACAGTTTAATCAAGAGATTGCCAATTTTTGAACACATTTTTCCACTATGTTTACGCTGAAAGCAAGCAAGCCAGGGTCACAGTAACTGAAGGGTACCAAACCGTACACCTCCTCTGGAGCCCTGTTATTCCTTACTGAAACTAATCCTTCAGTGGTACAAAACCAGTGACCAGAAAGAACTGCTTCAATATCCAAACTCCATGCAACAGTGTGCATACAGACAGAAAATCTGGCTCTTTTAGGAGATACTGCAGTCACTGCAAACGATCAGGTCTACTGCTCTCCTGCAAGCACAGCAGCCTTTGGAGAGCTGAGTGATAGGATACACCTTTCCCTTGCTGCAGGAAGGAACGACAGAGGCTGCCTCATCTGAACTGTAGTGATCCCAGCCAGGAAACTCCTGCACACAGAGCTAGTGATCCACAGAACAGTTCTTGTTAGTTCCAATCACTGATACTCAAATCAATACCTCACACACCCTGAATGCCTTTCTTGCTGGGATTGTAGCAAACACTTGCACCAGTGCCTGACACACGACTGACAGCCCATCTGCTAACCTGTTTAAGTGAAAGTCACAGCAGTATGTTTTTCTTTAACACAGTATTTCATGTCTGACTCGGCACTGAACATCTCATGATGCTCTTGTCCTGTTTTCCTAGTCTCCAACATATGCAGGCTGAAAGAAGGGTATAAAACTGCAGGCTGATTCCTATGAGAAATACTTGATCCTTGCATTTCTTCTGTTGCTCCTGGCACACTCACTCACAAGGTATGCTGTGATGCACACACTTACCCCTTTGGGAGACTCTGGAGAGAGTGAATCTGCTGATTTCAAAGTGGGTTGGAAGAGAGCTTAATCCAACTTGAATTCATTTAAGCAATCACTACTAAAAAAACCCAGACCAGTAAAATTCTTGATCCTCTGTTCTTTTAAGCAGTTTCAGGGGTGAAAACAAAAATGTACAGATGAGGAGGGTTACCTTCATCCTCAAAACACTGTACAGAATCTAAGCCAAGATATTTGTTTGCGATGGGTGGTTTTACCATTATCAAAATAAAGCACAGCAGAATAATGATGACTAGCTTAGAAACTATTTTAAGATTAGGTGATAAGAGCTTGCTTTCATAAACAAGAAGTTTTTTTAATGAATAGTTCTCAATGAAAACCAAAACTTGTTATTTTTGCAGGACAGTTCAATGTCTTTCCTGGACTGGACTGTCCTACACAAGAGAAGTTTAATATACATCAGAGCATGTGTGAGCTTAACTTTAACATGTGCCAGTTTAATAGGTCTTCCAGAGTCACAGAAGGAAATTGGCATTTATATAGTGAAAGACAGGTAGAGAGGGCTCTTCCCACTGAACTTAAGACACTTAAAACCAGACAAGGACACAGGGGCTAATACGAGCAGGGCTCCCTTCACTGGCAGCAGAGAGAAAGAAGCTCCATTACAGCCCACTTGAGTGTCCATGTCTGGTCTGTAAATGCTTAAGTTTAGGAAAGATGAATATCCCGTCTAGTGTCAATGCCCATCCTTGGGAAGAATATCTCCTTCCTTCTCTCCCAGTGATCAAGCTGTATTACTGGAACATTTTCTAAGGTTCTGCAAATACATTTTATTTTTAAGCAAAACCAGTGTTGAGGCTAATTTTGGCTTCCTTCCGAAGTCTTCAAAAGAGTACAGGAGTTGGTTGCATTGGTTTCCTGAGTTTTTATTTTAGCAGAATTAACTAATAAAGAGTGCCACCCTGCATTTCATATTTTGAAGCACATGCAGATGAAAGGTTCCACAGTTTCAAACTGTGACATCAGAAGGAAAATAACAATGTCCCAGACTTTCAGTTTTTTTCTGAGAAGAGAATTTACAAGTCTGAACTCCAAGTCTCTTTCTAGGTTTGTCACCAAGGTATTTCCAATTAGGAACACATCATATACACATCCAAGCAACGAATGTTTACATACATATATACCTTTGCAAGACCTCACTGTAACACTGTCAGGTTTTGCCATTAGAGAGGAACACTACTGACACAATTATTAGTTCTTTTTAATAAATTAATTTTGCTGCCAATAGGTGCCAGCATATTTTAATATTATACACAAAAATACAGTTTAGTGCAAGCATCTGATATAGCATACAAGGCAGTAAACCAATTTGCAGAAAAACAATACATTGCTTTTCTTCTCAGAAGAAAGGGCATTTGCAGATTGTGTCAGATGCTTCCATACAAAAGTAAGAAATAAAGTTGAAAATCCACCTAACAATGCTAATTTACTGATGTTTTAATATCAGTTCCTCGCTCCTTTTTAATCAAAGCCAAAAAGCTCCAGTATTGTTCTGTTTAGATATTTCCTGTTCATCAATGCATAACTGCTAGAGTCCAATGTCAATAAATTTCCTTCTCTACTCTGCTTTGCGTCCTGGAATGTCTACATTTTCCAAAAATGTAACAAACAGTACTATGAGTATTTCTCTATTCCTGTATTAAATATACTTTCTTACAGAGCAAGTTTCCATCAAAAAATTTATCTGCCCACACAGATCAAGGATCTTTCCTTATTTACACAATCCAAAATCCTATCACTTTTAACAAAAAGCTCCAAATTTCCTAAATACTTCCAAAATAATTTTGCCTCATTCACAACAATCTAAAGAGTGAAGCAATTTGTTCTGGTTCCGTGTGAACACATGGGAACCAAGGGACATTTTGCCTTAGAGCTATGACACTGAAAACAAAAGCAAAACCTCGAACCGCATAACCTCGCTCTGCTGGCACCTGCACCATTTACCTGCTGCACTAAGAAAAGAAGAGCTTCTAACGGGAAGCAGGCACAAAAGCAATCACTTGTTATCACTGCAATCCCAAACCACAATATTCTGAGTTCTCCTCAGGCAGAGATGAAGAGCACCGCTAAAAGTTAGTGGCATCCCCTTCTGTGAGCTCCAAGGACTACCTTTTAGCTGGTTCAGCTCGTTCATCATGTAGAAGTCACAGCCACCCTCATTTTTATCTGTTCATTGCCTGCCTGATGCACATCCAAAGGGATGCACAGAAACCTGTGATACAGGCCAAAGATGCAAAAGAAATCTCAATTCCATATCAAAATATTCAGTACTTATAAAGTATTTACTTCACAGTCAAGGAAAGATTTCAGTGGCAGCAAGAAGAAAGATTCAGGTTTTTTACTAAAAGCAGTCAGCAAGAGATCAAGGTACTTTATTAAAATCCATGTCTTCTAAAGAGCCCAAAGCACTGCCTTTCAAATTTATAAACAAATCCAGAGTTTGATTTAACCCTCAAGCAAGAAAATCATAATCTTCTGGATTTAAAAAAATTTAAAAAAATTTCAAGACAAAGATGCTGACACTGGGCAAGAAATAGCATAAGATAAAGATAGAAAACTGGCTTACAAGGTTTTTTATAAATGGTACAAAAGGTATTTTCTTACTATTCCTCACACCTCAATGGATTGTTTTGCATGCATTCCTCTTTGGAGACTGCCACAGATGGCCTTCTCTTCCTCCTTCCTGCTTCCAAGGACATCATCTAATATCTTGCACCTCAGTGAGGAACAGCATTTACTTTTTGCTACTGCAAAGAAAAGCAACTATGATGGCAGTGAGTCCTGTGACTGGAATCCAGGACTGGGGAAGGATGGAGCAGAGCTGAGACTCACACCCCATTTGGTAAATGATTATACTTCATAACACACTTGACAAAAACTTGATACTGGTAGAGGCCAAAGCATGGAAGAGAATTAACTCATATGGAGGGAACTGAGCAGGAATATGAGCTATTAGAGGGGGAAAAAAAAAAAGTGAGCCAAATCTTAAGTTTTAGAGAAGCTGAAGTATAATCAGAAGAATGAAAAAAGGAAAAGAAGATCTTCAACTATTCTATATGCTTATCAGTATACTAAAGAAACGTAGTCCAGAAAAATTAATCACAAAGTGATTGCATAACTGATGGAGATATACCTCTTTCAGAAAAAATTGTGGTTTACTGTCAGCCTTAGAGGATATTTCAAGACTCTATCTCGGTTCACTTCTATTTCATGCTTTATACTAAAGATTTTGAATGCAGAATCGTACATGCATATGCAATGCACTAGTGAGACAAAATTGGAACAGGTGGCAAATCCTTGGTAGAAGACACAATCAGAACAAAAAACTGTCCTTATAAAGAACTACAGAAATTGTCAGCAGTCAACAAGATGGTGTTTACTGAAGTCCAAAGCACCTTGCTTTCTATACTGCCTACAGGTGATGACTGTGAGCCTTACAAAGGCACCTTTGGATTGGCAGAATAGGTATGAAACCAGTTATGTCCTATCACCACTCAGACACTGCAGTACTGGGGTACTTAAAAGGACTGGTGCAGACAAGATCAATGCGAGTGCCTGTCCTTGAAATTGCATCACTAGGGATATTCCCAAACAAGGTAACTTCCGAGTAAGAGGCCAATTCCAAGCTTCAACTGCTGTAACCTGAAAAGGCTTATGACAAAATATATTAAAGCATTTTGCACCACAGCTGACAGCAGATCTTAAATGAAGAGTCATCACAAGTTGAAGAATCAATGTTTTGACACTGAGAAATTGTATAGCATACCTGTAAGCAAACACTGTCATTACATTCAAGACAGTGACTTTATGTAGCCTTAAAAAAATAAATCAATAAACGTTTAACTGAAATTTTTTGTCACACAAATTTTGATACAGGCAGTGATCTGAGAAAAAAAACAACTTACATAAATGAATTCTCAGACACAGATTTCCAAAGCCGATTTCCTGTCTCTCAGCGTTCAGTAGCTTAGAGGGTCTTAATGCTCCTTTCAAAACTGATTATAAACAAACATATGGACATTAATTGCAAATCTTTCCGCTCTCACAGGGAGTTTCAGATAGAAGGCCTGCTGTGCTGTTTACTTGCTTTTGCTTTCCCTTTCCTTGCCCTAAGTAGGCACTCGTGCCTGGTGCCACAAATGCTTCTATTGGAGCAAGCAGAACTGGCACAACTCCAAGGTAAATTGCATCTTGCTGTTAGAAATGCACCAGATTTGATAGAAGTGAGCTAATGAATTAAAATTCAAATAAAAAGGGATTAAGAGAAGCAGGCTTTTATTCCTTTCCTTCACATGCGGAAGAGCGGCAGTGTTCCAGTGAACTTGAATTTGTGATATAACTCATCACCTGTACCCTGAAGAGGGAGAAGCAGGGTATAAATGATTCATTTTTGCCACGGATAACAAAGTCTCTTTAAATACAAGAGAAGAGTGAAAGGCAGAAGAACCTCAGAAATTTTTTAACACTTGTTTATCACTTTGTCTTCTAGTTAAATGTAACGATGACATTCTGGAACAGTGCTGAACACCAGAAGAGCCTTATTGGTATTTCTGAGACACTGGTCCTACTCATGTGGGATACAGAGACTCAGAGCTGCACAGAATTGGGGATCTGCAAATAATACTCAGTAAGAAAAATTCTGCTTCAAAAAACTGGCAGTCTAACCAGACAAATCCAGCAAGTGCGAAGAAAATGTGTTACACATTTCCCATTTTGAAGATGGAGAACCTAAGTAGTAAGTCATAAAGCCATGCAAGTATGAGACAAGAAGGAGGGTCTCTGAAACTCATTCCCAGTTTGTCAACTCTCAAGTTTAAGGTGGGGAATCTAAATGACAGAGTCACCCAAGGAACATTTAGGAGGATCCAAAAGTTGCATGCTGGTGTCTGCACAGGTCAGGCTCAGGCTTAGTCACATCTTCTCTGGTTCCACAACTGTAGCTGTTTGTCCCTGCATTAGACTGCAACCACTGCAGTCTTGACAACACACAAGGTGGCATATCCTTAACATTCGAAGTCCTGGATGTACACTACACATTTGGACGACAATTGCAATTACATTTTGGAAGAAAATATTAAAACTGCTGAGAAGCACAGCAGCCTTCACTGCCTGAAAGCAGCAAGTTCCTGTCAGCTTTACAAGTTACTGCTTTTGTGGGTCATTAACTTCCAGCTCCAGGCAGATTAAGATGAATCACCGAAGCATTTACCAGTGGCAAGACCCCTGGCCAAGAGGGAGGACGACAGCCAGGACTGAGGAACTTGATCCTCAGCAAAAACATTCTGGTCTGGACACCCAATGTTCAGCTATTATATCAAGTATTTGGGTGATAGTAAGCAGCTCAACTGTGTCTTGAGCACACACAGATCTCTTTGAGTTAAGTGTTTTTAAATCCCCAAAACGATCAAGTCAAGCCCAAAGGTTTAGCAGATAAAACTTCATGTACAGCAGGCAAGAGTTATTTCCTCTTCCTTCATCAGCTTCTCTGACATTTTAAAGATTTTCACACAGATATTTTTAGACATACATACATATCAGTCAATTTAATTACAGTTCTTACTGTCTTATATGAGAAAAATGTGGGGTTTTGTTTGTTTTTAAAATTGATGTGGTCTGCTCCCAACAATAATAATATATTCATGTGATCTTGTTAACAAAGTAGGAAGAACCACCGAGACTGCCATCTCTCCATTTCAGCTTGAGTGAAGATTCACAAATCACCTAATCCTTAGTCTTTTATGGTCAAGTTACATTCTTGTCCTCCACTCACTGCAAGATCCTACATCTGCTTTTTAGGCTTGAGGGTAGGTAAGCAAAACCTTTTTTAATCAGTTTCCCCAGCTCAGTGCAATTATTATGGAAATTAAAAACAGGTATCTCTTCTCTCAACTCCAATGAATTACATTCAGAAGTTACTGATATTTTCTTTGCAACTTGAAACTACAGTATTCAAGTATTACCATAATCATGGACATTTGAACTTATATACTGAAACCATGCAGTAAAACTGCTAAATGCATTTATCTACTTGTCAAGAGAAGTCTTCAGAAGCAGAGAAGTTAAACTCTTTTACTCAGCCTGAAGTCAGTACACTGGATCATACTGTTTCAGACTAACAGGATAGGTAATCCAGAAAAGAGCCTGCCTTAGCTCCACCTGTAAGCATAATCAAAGTACCTGCATTATTAGCCATTTGCGTTAACTTAAGTCCCCAAGAAAAAATAGGAGAGTCTGAATAAAACTATTAAACAGCCCAGGAGGAAATAAAATTTTGATTGCAAAGAGAGAAAATTCTTCCATGATGCAATTTTAGACTGGCATTATCAGGGCAGTTTTGTATTATTGAGCTTTCTCCTGTTTTGCCAAAGCAGCTGCCTGTTTCCTTCTGACACCCAGATTTCCTTTAATCAGTGAAGACAGGATGCTGTGTTCTGACGAAATGCCTTTCCTGGACATCCCTGGTGGGGGGGAATTAAAAGCCTCGCCAAACCTTTTGAAGTGCAAATCTTCACCAAGTAGGTTTCCTGCCTCTTCCTGTTGTTGCCTCTCCCAGAAGAGTACAGGTTAGGTAGAACAGTGGACTGTTTACTTATCTTCTAAAATGAATCTTGTCTTGCACTTCCATCTCCTAATCTTTCCATTTTTACCCTCCTGCTTCTGCATCCCCAAATCTCATATTTTTCAAGCAAAAAAAGCTTGTTAACTGTAGATGTCAAAAAAAGCTTGTTCCTCAAGCAGTAGAATCACTTACCTTCATAGCCAATATGGCTCAACAGAATTTCCCTGTTCAAGCTCCATTCCTGACCTGCAGTGTGCTCTGGGAGACATATCTGTACAGGAGGGGCACACTTGAGCCTCTAACTTCTACCCTGATCATACTGTGGGAGAAAACACACCCAGTTCTATTACTCTGATCTTAAACTGAAAGCCAAAAAGAAACGAGCTTTTTTCTGGCCAAGGACCAAGTACAGCTATACAAAGACAGTCCAGGGGCCCAGTCAGCAGTTTAAAATACATTTCTCTAGAGCACTATACAGGATACAAGTTAATAAGCTCTGCCAGGGGGCCACAGCAGGTTATCAGTGGAGAATGAGGCATGCAAGGTGCTCTAAGGGCAAAGCAGTGCTGTAACTCAGCTGTGAAATAGCAACTTGATCACAGTCTGAAATGCGTACGTGGAACTGCCTATATGTATTTATTTCTTGGTCAGAGTTGGGGTAGTAAACTCAAGAAAATTTAAAAGATACCAACAAAATTTGTTTCTACGTTTCAGAATAACATTAACATACATTTCATGCTACAGTTTCCCCTTCCCACTGACCTGGGTTTGCAATTAGAGAAGAGGAACAATTTAATCTTTGATGTCTTAAAAAAAACCCAAACCACTGCCTTCAGAACAACTTTATATTATACAGAGGAACACCAAGTTGCTCATTCATCGCATTGTGTAGACCATTTTTAGCTGAACTAAATTAAAATTACTGTAACATAATTTTTAAGCAAAGACATTTCTCTTGAAAAGGTAAATTAAACATTCAAAAAATGGGCCGCATGAGAGACACATCAAATATGCGCCAGGTGATTTAATATGTATCCAATATAAAACCTGAAGAGAGGAATCCTTTCCCCTTCTCAGTAAGCTATTCCTGCTCCAGCTTATATGCACAACCTCAGCAGCTCTGAGCTCACAGTTCTTCCTTCTGTTCTACTGTGGATAAATTAAGCCAGACAGTAAGCAGACAAAGACGCAATCACACAGTGGGAATATCCAAAGGAAACCCACTGGGAAACTATAGAAAGGTGTTTTTTCTTTCAACCAAGAAGATTACACCAAAACACAACTGAGCCAACATGTTATACCTTCGAATTGCATCCAACAGCAGACAGACTGCAATACAAGGAACGGGATTCTCCATGAGCTCTTGATCTTAGATGCCCATGTCTAAAAGGATGACACCCTTTGCGGTTGGTATTTTCAAAAGAAGAGCAAGGAATTAGAGTAAAAGACAGGAATGCTGCAGTCCAGCTTTCATCATGGTAAATAGCTCAGCAATATTCACAGATTTTACAGAGATCTTCTTGCTGCTATCTATTTCAATTTGCAAAGCCAAGAGAAAAGTTAAAGTGATAACCTTTACTTGAAGGGCAATTACTTCTTACACTTCTAATAATAAAATGCCCTTTGCAGACAAAAAAAAAAAAAAAAAAAAAAAAAAAAAAAAAAAAAAAAAAAAAAAAAAAAAAAAAAAAAAAAAAAAAAAAAAAAAAAAAAGAAGCATCAATAGGGTAAGTCAGGGCATAGTTTTTTCTAATCTAAGTGACACAGCACACCAGCCAGAGGTCAGTGTGGAATACAGGGAAGTGACCAGCCTGCATTCTACAGGCAACAGCTTATCCTCTGGCCTGACATTCTGCATACACAGGCTCTGTGCACTGCCTTCACCTATTTCTCCACCAGGCTGAGAGATCCATGGTTAGACCAGCTGGTTATCTTTCAGACAGGGTGCCCAACTTGCAGGGAATGAGTTCAAGCTACAGATGTAACCTACACATTTCTTTAAGCCATTCTACAGACAAGCCTTACTTTTAGGAAAACATGCGTTAATCCTGATATGTTTTTCTCAGTTTTCCTTTCCCTATGGCTCCAAGCCTTATCAAAGCTGAAGCAGAGAGTAAAGCTGACAGCTTTTGCCAGGAATTTGAATAGAAACAGAAAAACTAAGCAGAGCATGGACAGTTTCCTTCTGCTGGTGTTTGCCAAAAGCTCTCAGTGGCAGCACAGACAAACAAAATGTGCCTGTAGAGTCAAGGAAAATCACACTGATGGGTTTTCATACACTTGGAAAGCTAACAATGATAACAAAAATACACAACTTCACAGAACATGAAGTTGTTAAACACAGAACTGTTCTGAATCCTATCTTTTTCAAGGGAAGTTTTTGTATGCCAACTTACATAAAGACTAAGTCCTCATTTTGGCTGGTTAAAAGCTGTAAATTGTTGCAGTAGTAGTAGCATCATAAAGCACATGCACGGCAGTTTATGGCAGACAAAGGTATCCAGAATGCCTGCTCTGAAAATCACTGAACTTGAAGGACAAGAATCAACAGCATAAAGATCAAATAGGATTGACCACATAGCGTGAATATATAGAATAAATAGCTCCAAGTGATTTATTTTTTCTAATGGCTAGAAGGGACAGAATGCAAAAAGAGATGTACTAGAAATGGACACAAGAGCTTCCCAAGAAAGGGCAAGGCAAAAAGCAGGGAAAAGGGGAAGCATAAGAAAAAAAACCCATAAAACAGGACAGGCTCAAAAGTAATTTGAATCAGATGAGGAAGTTTTGAAGCTCACACAGAACTTGCCTGAGGAAGTAGAAATTCAAAACAAGATGAGAAGACAGATGTGTCCTGAACAACTCACTGGGGATGAAGTGAGAAGCTGAGCATTCAGAAGAAAAGGCAGTAGCTCTAGAAGTCAATGCATAAGACCAAAGCAAAAAAAAAAAAAATCAAAGACCAGTCAAATTTCTAATCTCAGTAAGGGGGCCCAAGCCATAAAAATGCTCAGCTGCACACAGGCTGCCTGAATGTCATATAAGGTGCCTCGTGACAGGTACTGAAAACCAGTCTCAGAACATATCATGTGTGATTTAGTCACGAAGTACACAAATGACGGGTGAGAGGCTGACAGTAAAACAAGTGGGGTTAAAATGATACTCAAGGTGTTGTCTTTCCTTCTGTAAAACTGATATTGCTGCCTTCAATTTTTTCTTCCCAAATTACATTTCATATCAGCACACAGAATAAGAAAGGCACCCAGACACACAGTATGTTACCATTACAGTGCATCTTCAGGAACAGTAAAAATACTATACCCAGAATCGTTCAGCAAACCAAGAGCAAACTGTGGGAGGACGAAGAGTAGGCAAGTAATTAACTGCAACAAAAGACTCCAGTGATTACAACTGCAATTAAGAACATCCCAACAAGCATCATCTTACCAATTTACATTATCCACTTGTCTTCATCCTTTTCGTTCCACTATTATTTACACCTTATCTAATTCAGTGTTTTGGTGAGGACACTTAAGGTACAGATGTACATAACACAGACCAACTGTAATTACAATTTACTGTTAACATCAATATTTTTCTTCACAGTAAGAGAAGTGAAAGAAACACAAGCGTGGACAAAAAGTACATTGCAAAGGTAGAAGAGAACAGAAGAAAAAATACTTCATCTAGCCTTGTATTTTCTTTCTAACATCAAATTCACTTGCTATACTGGTGAGTATCCTGATCCAGTTTGGTATTTAGAATACCTCAGGAAATCCAGAGCTAAATTAGTGTGATCCACTGTGGGATCTCATTTCTGCCACTCCTTCACTTCAACCCCACTTTCCCTTTTGAAGTTTCTAGTCACATACTTTCTTTCAAACTGACCTTGCATCTGACAGTTAACTCCAACACTACACTAGATTTACAAATATGATTAGGGTATGAGAACAGGATACATAAGAGATCTTCCTCAGCAAGATGCAATTAATCACGCTACAGAACACACATCCATGAACATAATTTCCCATTTTGTGACATTCAATAGATTAATCAACCCAAGACTATCCGTAGAGAGAAAAGACAGCACCCTCTACTGGGTGAGAATTGCAGGCCCTCCCATCCTTCCCCTACACTGCACAGAAAGCACTTCAGGGTATTTAATTCTCAAAAAATCCAATCCACAAGATCGTACCGAGTTGTTTAGACTGCTCTGCAATTCAAGGGATTGGCCTGCAGAAACCAAATTTCTGCAGTTTCTACATTTAAAAGCACAGAGAATAAAATTCTTCCCATAGGTTTGTGTAAGAGGCTGATGAAGTAACATCCTATTTCTAGGTGATTTCACAAGAGTGAAGAACTGCTTCTGATTTCACAGAATATTATGAGTTGTAAGGGGCACACAAGGATCACTGAAAACTCTTATGTCAGTGTCCACTGTCAGCCCAGGTGTGGCAGTAAACCAAGTTCAGGGGTGTTATTCACATTATGTGCCTAACATCTGGCTTTTCCTACTGCTCATCAATTAAACTCTTTCCTGTACACCCCTGCCTGCAGAGACAGCCCTTATCTTGTTTAAGGGAATGGCTGCAGCTTTCCACCTGCATAAGACTTCATCACAAGAGCAGCTCCAAGCTCTTGCTCACATGCAGCACCAAGAGTGATGAAATACCAGAGTACAGACAGACAGCAGATGATGGCACAAGTGAAAGGCAATGATCTGTGTTTCAGGTGCTTAAATTAGGATCTTTCAGGAAAAACACAATCTTTTTCCATCCTCAGTCTCCCACCTGAAACACAAAGCTGGAAGTAACACTTTCCATTTATGCAGCATTAGTATTTTTCCTCCTGCAGATTACAAAACACTCACAAAAGTGGGCAAGGACTGTCTGCTCAGCACAGAACAACCCAGTCTGCACCAATTCAAAGGCACTGTCAGGTCAACAGGCAAGCTGCAAATCTGCAAATTTTCGATCAGAAAGTTCTTCTCAGCTTTGCTACAAGTTTCCACTGCAAACTTTGACAAAATGAAAGCGCTGTGCATCCAAGCTGTTTCCCTCCAAAACCAGAGGTTACTAATACTGCTTCTTTGGAGGCAACAGTTAAAACCACCACTGAGGAGAATATGTCACAGCAGGAGATCTGTTCTAGCTCCTCATTTAGAGCAGATGGGGCTACAACTCATGACCTGGGCATGCCATGCTCACAGCAAGCAGGTACTCACTAGTCATACAATCAAGAGACTCCTCCGGCACAACATTGGTTTCTTTTCACTTTTCAAAACATCCCTTTGTGAGCTGAAGCAGTAAAAAACTCCAGTTTTTCATCATCATGACTTTTACCATCTTACAGTTTTTTAACATTACACAATTCCTGTCCTTGAACTTCCTACAAGTACCAGACAGGAGTTGTTCAACCTGTGACAGCATAGTAAGTTTTTGGAGCTTTTTAGGGTTGAGATATTGAATGGCAGAAAAAGGAATGGAGAAAAATCTTAAAATACTTTTAAAAACAGAAAGATCACACTCTCAAAGTAACTTTTATACTGTTTGAAATCTACATTTAAACTTACCTTAGTGGCAAACATGCTATTCTGTTATAAATATTTTTCCCAGTTAATAGGATGAACAGCAACCAAAGCACATCTGTACCAACGTGCCCTGAAAATACCTCCTTTTTACTATCAATTATTTTCTCTTAGCAGGCACACTTCTACTTTCCAAAACCATTAATAATCACATCTTCTGATAAAAAAATAATCACTTCAGTTTATTTCAACATTATTCAGAATAAAGAGTAAAGCACAAAGCCAAAAAAGAGCCACTTGACAGATAACTCTGCTAAATCTGAGACAGATGCAGATGCTGTGGTAAAAATAAGTGAACTCTACACACTCCACTTACGGACAGGCTCTTCACAAGCACTCTTAATTCACAAATTCCAATAGAATGACTGTAGTCATTGAGTAGTTCTGGAAATCTCACCATCACTAATAAGGAAAGGCAAGAGCAATAAGCACATCTTCTAACTCCTCCATTCTACAACAATAGCTCAGAGTTTGCACTGGAGTTGTAGCTAGGGAAGAGGAAAGCAAAGCAGAAAAAAAACACAGGACATCAGAATCATACTCATTTCTAAACGACAAGGACAAAAACCAGACCAGTGAAATAGGGTATCTTTCAACAACAGATCCTCAGTGTAAGTGCAGCTTGGTCTAGACTGGCGCAGAGGATGCCTTCCGTGCCTTACCTGCTCCATGGTCTAACAGACTTTGGCCCTGAAGGCCTTTTTAATTTGCAAAATTTTATCAACATAGTTGCAGTCTAACAGCAGTTCAGGTCAACTGTGACTGAAGTTACACGGCTTTCAGCAATCCCTTCAGTAGTTGTACTGCCATGAGTTTCAATGAGTGGGAAAGGTTTATGTATAGCACTGATAACAGCTAAAGACATCCTTGGAAAAGGATGGCTATTCACTCTCCTCACTAAAAAAAACCCAAACAAAATTGGCCACTTATTCACCCAGAACAAAAACAAGCAGCTGCCTGATGGTTTGGAGTGAGTTTGACACCTTAAACAGTAACTGGAGAGCTCTATCCAAACCGGTATTCCATGTAAAAGCCCTTGAGAAACAGCAGTATCATCATGCACTATCTAGATGAAGTTTTCATTGACTTGAAAGAGAAACAGAAGACACATAAATCCTAGACAGTATGTTCTTATTCAAAATAAGGTAAACTGGCTGTCTTGTTATTTGCACAAATCCTGACAGAACCCAACTGCTGGGAATTGATGAGAAAACAGCGCTCAGTCTTCCCTTCCATCAGCAAAACTGTAAGACATCCCCACGTGCCAGTGAATGATTTCACATTGTGGACGCAGCCAGTGCCTGTACTGCAGACAAACCCTTGGTTGACCTCATCATTTCTTGGAGTACAGGCCTTGTTGTCAAAGCCAAATCCCAGCATTGCCTTCAGCATCTCCTTGAAGGCCAGTTCTTTGCTCTTGGAACTCACCACCCACACAGGCTGGGAGGTAATGGCCTTTACAAAGTGCAGGTCCCCCTTGGGATCAGTGTCTCACACTCCCCACTATGCATGTTCCCTGCACAGGTTCTCTACCCTCGCCTTGCTGATGCAAGTTGTTCCCCTGCAGCCCAACACATAGAACTGTAGCAGCCAGAGATCATCATGAACTGTGGGGAGCAATGTAGAGTTTCTGCACTTGGTGGGGAGTACAGAAATTCTGTGCTGGAACTGCCGGTTTTGGTGCTCCCCAAGGAAGCAATTTCTACTCATAGAGCTGCGCTGGATTTCATCAACAACTCTTACATGACTTTGTGGATTCTTCTTTTCTAGTACTAAATATTTTCATGGTTGTTCAAGTAAAAGGAGTTTCACAGCTTCTGAACTTTGGAGGCAGAAAAGAGGGAAAGTGATAGGTTGAACATTTGCAGGGTGTTTGCCCTTCATCAAAACAGATTAAACATCAGTAACCCTAAATTAAAAGCTACACTGCTGCTAAACAGGAAATTTTTACCATTTCTCATTATGCCACCTGACACAAAGCACCACAATCCAATGTTTCTGAGAGCTCTCCTGATTTCTGCCCTTTTATTTTTTGTGAAAAAGTAAGATCAGAACATAGAATTCAAAAGGAACAAATTAAAAATAAAATTATTCAGAAGGTGGAAGCTTAACACTCAACCTCCCTGGCCTTTCCCCCAGAATAATCCCAGATTAGACTACCAAAACAGAATCTCATCAGTTGCAGGTGTTCTTTCTTTTCTTCCCTGGTACAGAAGCACAAAGTATTTGGACTGCCCCTTTAGAAAATGACACCCAGAAAAGACTCTTAATTCATATGCATGAGACAGATACGCACTTCCACCGAGACTCACACTTGAAAAAGAATCTTGTTTACTCCCAATGACAGACAAGTCTGTAATTAATTTCTTTTAACTTTAGTGAGACTGCCTTACACTGAGAAACAGGGCTGTGCAGAATAATGCACTAGGGTAGGAGAATATTAAACAGTAACAACTCACCCTTTGCATGACCATCTCTGAATTAAAAAATTTTTGCATACTCAAGTTAACTACACATATGGCCTCTCTGCAAACTACCTGTAAGTCTTGGAGTTGACAGGCAAGACCAAGTTACAGCGAAAAGCCATCAGCTTCTAACAAGGACAGACTGCCTTATTCACCCTTGAGTTCGACTGAGATAAGACCTCCACTCTCCTGCTTGTCACTCAAAAGCATTTTACCAAGATTGCTATTTGTCTGTACAGACTGTTTAAGTCTGCACACGTTACTTTCGTATTTTGCTCAAACATTTACCACCTGCAGAAACAGAGTGCCCTCTTGCTCTGTCCTCACTCAAGAGAATTCTCCTAAGACTGTCTCCTTCAAGTCCAGCACTTAGAGAGACAGGAGGCAGCAAGCACGCTCTGTTACCTGTACCCTTACCTGTCCTGGGGTCAAACAGCTGGTTGGCCTCCAAATCTGTGAAAGTGCTGAAGCAAATGGGACATTTAAAGGAGGCGCGATTGGTGGAGTCTCTTTCATCCGTCTCAATCCTCCTCCTCATGTGGTCCAGCTTGTACTTCACCACATTCACCAGAAGGCGGTAGTTGATGAAGTAGTAGTTATGACGGGTGGTTTTGCCATCTGGAGCCGTCTCGACCCTCATCCTGCATTTGATGAACTTGTCACCCTTGAGGGTGTTGAGAACGGCCCGCAACTGCTTCCTATCAAACTTAAGGAGCTCTAGCATGTCCTCCTCCTTCACACAGGGGTTCCTGATGAGAATGTCCAGAGCCAAAGCATGTTCAATGCCATAAAAGCCACGCACCACATATTTGGCAAGGCGTTTGAGAGCTGCTGGGACCTCAGTGAGGACGTCTGGGTCAGTCATAGCAGGTTCAGATCTTGAACTTCATGTATACTGCAATGAAAAACAGGCAGATGGATCTTAGCTAGTCTTTTAACTTCCAAAATTTTTATTTATCTTATTTAGAACTAAGAAAAAGATGGAGTGCTTTCCATTTCTCTTTCCCAAGCCCTGTACTGTCTCCTTAGGTGTTCATAATGCCAATGCTACAGAAACATAATTATGTTACCTCTCATTCAAAACAAAATGATGGAAAACTTTTAAAAAAGCACACAAGAAATTGGTACCAAAACATACTGCAGATTTCATTTCTACTCAGTATCAGCTGGAATAGCCAAGCTGTTCTGAAGCTGAGCTCCAGAGGACAGCTTCATGATCAGCTGAGACTTGTAGCCTGGGAGAAGCAGAAAAAGGCTACAAGCAAGAAAGGTCCTAAGACAGCCCCTGAGTGGAATAGTCTTACAGACTCAGCTGATGTCACCTGTCACACTGTAAGTAGCCCTGTTTGTTTTTGCTCCTCAGACATCACTGGGCAGAGATACTGTATTAGGACAGCTCACTACTTCAGCCTTAATACGAGATGAACAAATAGGTCCTTACAAAGGACTGATCCTTCATTTAAAGTGTCCCACACTCAGACCTTAAAAGCCCATGAATAATATAGCACAATAAAGGAAACAAAAATCAAGACACAGTGCACATGAAGAGATGATGTGTTTAAAAACCGAGAAAAGTATTCCATGAAGTACCTTTTGAGTCACTTACCACGACTTATCAGGCAGTCTGTGACAAGACAAATCATTTTCAAGTACTGCACTTTCACTTCACTTTTCTTTGCCTTAACATCAAATGGCACAAATGGTCATGACTATTACGTGCTTCTGTGACATATGTGGAAACACATACAGAATCACATGCAAGGAATTCCTCATATTGTCAAGCCTGCCAGATTTAGCCAGCTGACAACTAAGAGCAGTGACTCTTCTGAAACAGAAAGCTTTGTCCAGTGAAGAAAAAAAGAGAGGGAATTCCATAAGGTGCAAAGGTTTACTGTCATTCCACAGGGCGGTTTTCCCCATTTTCTCTCCATTCTTTCAAGTCTCTACATCTGCTGGCAACAACAAAATTCCTCTCCACTCACAGTGCACTTGGATTTCCATGTATGAAAGATTCAAAACAAGAATGAAATATCAGAGGTGCTTTTTAAATATCCATTCAGAAGGTTGTACTTCCGGATAACTTCAAATAAAACTCTGAATAATCTTTTTCATTTACGATTCTTCTACACTGGTTGGGGACATGAGTAACCACTTCTTAAGCAAAAGATTCCCTCAACTCAAGAAAAAACCCACACGTTAATTTGTTTATCATTGCTACACAATTTTTATCCATGAACTAATACAATAAATTGTAAAACTCTGCCAATCCAAATTTTCACTTCCATTAGTTTCACACACTCTATATGGATCTCCCCAGTATTCAAGTCTATCAAATAAAGGAAAGCAGAGAGTGACAGCAGAGGAAAGGATCTGCATAAGTATCCTATTTTCTTCATCACTGTCACAAAACCTGTGACAGGATTCTTGACAAACACCATTACAGAACTTTTCTACACTCCCCACACTAAGACATCCCCCTGAATTCACCATCTCTACATGTAACCAAGCAGTTGATGACTCACTTCCATCAGCTAAGGCTTCTCAAAAATCTGTGATCATTTATTACAATAGCCTGCTTGGATTTTTTTCTTATGAGAAACACTGCCTTCTCAAAAAACTCTAGGCAACATTATTCACTGAAGCTTTACTTCTGTCCCATCCCTACCCTCTTTGGCCACTGAGAGGGTATGTTCCTCTCAAGAGTTATGGCCAGTGCAACTGCAAAGCAATCAGGCTGTGGAATGTGAAGCTTAACACTAAATAAATAAGGATCATCCTGCCTTTTTGGTAAGAAAAACACCTTCATTCTTTTATTTTAAAATGCTTCCCTGCTTGAGCATTTCTTTTTCTCTAACTTAGGAACAACTGATATTCACAGTGCTCAAGCTAAAATTAACTGAACAACATTTGTTGACTGCTGGTGTGCAGGTTGAGAACAGCTTACAGAAAATAACGCTTGCATGTCCAGCTCCAGCTTCCCTTCAAGGAAATTAAATTAAAATATGTCTATCACACCACGAATTAAGCATGAAACAAGTGCTTCTAGAGTCAGTCAGCCTTCTTCTGCATGCCAGATCCATAGTGATTTATCTCACACAAAGGACCACTTTACAGAGCTTTGCATTAAAGGTAAAAGCTTTAGCAATAAAGGATGCCCCATCAAGACTTAACCATGCAGTATTTTTGAATCTCTAAGTCAGACCCAATCTAAATACTGTCACAGGACACTGTCCTTGAAGATCAGTTTTATTCTGTTGGTATTTTTTCAGTCTTTCAGCCACTTAAAGATAAATCTTGGTTTTGACTGCATCCGTCAGCAGCATAGTGATACTATAAAACAATGTCAGTGCAGAAGCTGGAGAGAAGCCTTTATTTATTCAAACTGATTAAATCTTATTCAGAATTTAAGCACAGTAAAGAAGGAATGTAAAGATCAATTTTAAACAAAACCTGGCACCCCAGGAGATTTAATAAGTCAAATTTTGAAAGTCAAAAGCTTTTTAAGTGCTGATCTGAAGAGCAGACAAAAAACCCTTCTCTCCTCACCAATTCACTGTTCCTAAAACTTCCTTGCAGAAAAACACAGCAATGCAACCTGAAGGGGCACAGTGACCTTCAGAACATCAGTTGCAAAAAAAAAAAGGGAGAAAAGTGTTTTTAAATAGGCACATCTCACTCTGGATGCCTCATCTGAAAGCTGATGGAAAGTACTTTCTCTGCATTAATAAGACAACTGCAGATTTCCACAGACACTTTCAAAATAGGTTTAAGGTACAATTTCCTGAATAATGCACTCAAACATCTTAAATTGAGACCTACAAGGGACCAATAAATAAAAGTAGATCTAAGAGTATATACCTTTTCCCTTGCTTTTCAGCAATAGTTAGAGATTTAATAATTTTTCTTAGTGTCAATCACTAGAAAATATTCTTTTTGATCTAGCGAGACCAGGAGTTTTAATACAATAATTTCTTCTGCTCTACTGGAGATTTCGAGTGATATCCAAATCTTCTGTGCCCTCAGGTAACAGTAGGCACCTTAACTGTAACACTGGTTTTCTTCCAGGTGGGGATATATGGAAATACAAACATTCTAAAACCACCAAAAACCATTTTCCCCTATTATCCTCCACTTCAAAAAGTGGATTAACAGAGTTTAAATTCTAAATCCTGCAGAAGACAGCCTTTGAGTGAAACAGCCAATCAACTAGTGTCATATTTAAGAAAGGGAATTAAAAAAAAAAAAAGAGAAGCAAAGCCATGAAAGAACACTGAAACAACACTCTCAGCAAGCTTTGCTACATGGAAGTCAACAATGCTGAACACAAATAACTTGGCTCTAAAAATGAGCATGGACACATGTTGGAGAAACACTGATCAAAAACAAGGGCTCAGAAAAGATCTGTATGTATGGTTGGACGAAGGACATATTTTACAGCCTCATTCTCCATAAGCATGTTCTCACTTCAGAGATGTGATACATATGCACAAGATGGCACAAAAGCGAGCGTGTAGCACTGCCACAACACACCAGGCCAGGGTCTGACAAATCGCGTCTCTAGGAGAAGCTGACATCTGACCCACAAAGAAGCCAAGGCTTTGAATCTCTAAGTTGCAATTTCTTACCACCTTTCACCAGGCCAGAAAGACAGTGATGCAACTCACACGTTGCAATCCAGTACCACAGGAATATCAGTTTGGAATTAAAAGCAGGGGACTTTACCATTGTATCCTTGAGCAACAATTTCACCTTCCATTGAAGCAGTAAGTCCAGCCTGAATTAATTACATGTGCAAAGAAATACAATAACGTGTTCTAACAAGGTTTCAGTGGATGTACAACCGTTTCATAATAACATCTGAAGTAACCTTAATAATTTATGAACATCAAGGAATGTTTTCGGGGGAAAAAACATAATGGTCAAGATACTCCCCTATACAGTGAGCACCTACAGACAGCACTGAAAATAAAGCAGAATGGACAGGATCATACTCAGAAACAACCAAAAGAAAAACTTCAAAATTTAAATATGGGCTTTATTAAAAGAGATAGCTGTTGGGGAATTGTTCTGGGTATTTACAGGAATACAGTTCAGTATTATGGGTATAGGAGGAAATTAGACCTATTTATGTTAACACAGTAAGACAGCAAACTTAAATACACATTTTTTGTGGGTTTTTTTTTTTTTAATTGTTCTAAATGGAAGAATTAATATTGATGTAGCTATAAAAAGCAACACTGGAAAAAGAGACCTACAGTTACACAAAACAATCAGATCTGCTGGGTGAAGAAAATCAGGATACATTCTGCAAAATGCAGATCGTACCTCAGGTTGAGTAAAATGTATGAGGCACAGGCCTTCAGCATAACCAGAGACGTCAGAAAGGAAATCGGGGGGAAAGCAAGTGACTGCAAAAAAAAAACCATTCAGTGTGATAGGACCAAAGACCACACAGAAGCCAGAAATTCAACCAAGCAAATATCTCCACTGGTCAAGACTTTCCTGACGCAATATCAAAGCAACTGAACTCCTCTGCGTACAAAGATTTCAAGAGTTATTCTGTGAACAGGAATTGCGCTAATAATGTTAGATCTGTCTTTCTTCCTGCTTTTCCTGGTTAAAACTGAGACAAAAAGTGTTAAAAAGGTGATACCTAGAAGCCAAAATGTAGATGAAACTAGTACTAGAAATTATGAAAGCCTAAGTCAGCCAGTATGAATTAGCAGGAATTTTTATCCAATACTGCAAATGAAGCTTTGTGACTTAGTTAATCTCAGAAAACATAAACATGGCTCACTATTCATATATTTGACACTGTAAACATTTTAAAAGCGGGATCTTGAAAAAGGAAGCAGACTGCTCTTCAGGCTCGTTCGGGTATACAAACCCTTTATCACACCCCAGATCTCTTTTGGAGGAAAATCTGGAGTTGCAAGTTTGTCTGTGAACTTGGGCTCTCAGGCATACTGTTAATGCTAGAAGGTGCTTCCTGTACTTCCCCACATCTAATTTTTATTGTTAGTGCTCTTTTTCCCTAAATCTTTGAGACCATCTTTTGCCAATTTTTTTGGAAAATGCTTCTGCAGGCAGTTTCTTTGGGTAAAATCAAAATCAGAGTATAAGAGAGTTTCTCACCTGTAAATACGGCAGGTATGACAGGCTTCCTGGAGCCAGTGTATGCCATACCCACTCCACCAGTCGCATGCAAACACCAGATCCTAGTTTTGTAGTCTCTCACTCTAACAAGATTTAAAATTCTGCCTTCCAGAAGATGATAAGGTTAAGCTGAGAGAAGCGATTCTGAATCTTCTGGAGAACACCAAGGGAAGGTGTAAATTTCAGAACTTCAGTGGGAAAACATGCCATCAGCATTTCAAAGGTCTGTACAATCTAACCTCAGACACTAGTCATTCTTTCCAGAATATGGCATAGAATCTTCCATTTTCTAGTCTTGCCTTTATTCACTTTTTTTCTGTAGTCAGCGGATGATCTGGAAAATGTTCCTATTATCCAAAACTGCCTTTATCCTACACCAGTTGCAAACCCAAAGTCTTCTGGCATTTTATCAAGAGTTCACTGAATCTCATTCCCTGGAAAGTTCAGGAACACTGCTGCTCAGCCTTTCTCCCACACATCTTGATGAGAAATTGTATATTTCTATGGCAAGACCTACCCTGAAGTATTAGAGCAGAAAAGAACAATCTGCTTTCACTGAAATCCCACCTTCTTGTTGGCATTTCATAAAGTGAAACCAAGAGGTCACAGGTATCAAAGGGTTTCCTTCATTAAGGATGAAAAGTTGTGCTGCAGGTGCACACAGAAAGGCTGAGGGGCCTGGCTGAAATATGGGCATTTTCCCCTAATTTCAGAAGTTAAGATATATGGAGCCAGACATGATAAAGCCACAAGGTCTGACTGTGCAAGGAAGAAACTGACCCAGGCAGGCTCAGGATTTAAATCTCAATCATATTCATAATCTTAACACAACATAAACAATAGCAAGGTGTCAGTAAATTAGAGAACTGCCTGTGTGCACGTTTACAAACTGATGAAATATTCATAAGTATTTCAAAAGCACATGAGCAATAACAACTATTTACGGTTGTAGCTCTAATAAAAAATGGAGCACACTATTTATGGAAGGCCAAACTTAGTGGCTACAAGAGTAAAGGCACCATTTCCTGTTGCAGCTTCAGTCAAATTACACTCTCCCCTCCCACAAAAAAAGTCGTTATTTTCCTTCCTTGCCTTTAGCCACAGCCCCCAATCTTCTGTGCTAATTCTGACAGTTCACTATTCTTGTAGTGCGAATCAAGTCAATAAAAAGTGAAAAGCTAACATGCCAAACCAAAAAAAAGTGGGGTATTTCAGAGAGGGCAAGGGGGAAAAGTTCAAGAACTGAATCGTTTCTGTTACCAGACTAGAGCCAACACAGAGCAGAGCAAAGAAAGCATGGTTAAGGATCTAGGTGATCTTTCACCGTGTGGTGGCAAAACTGACTCAACTGCGATATGGGGACATTTTGACCGTGGAGACCAGAACCCCTTACAATCTACATTCCAATCTGAAAGTGTACCAGCAGAACATGTGTTATTCTGGTGATGTGTCAGCACTGATCCTCACACAACGAGTTGTAAGGTTTTGGG
Source organism: Empidonax traillii (assembly GCF_003031625.1). NCBI lineage: Eukaryota > Metazoa > Chordata > Aves > Passeriformes > Tyrannidae > Empidonax > Empidonax traillii. Next base: position 174,840 of record NW_020955940.1, read on the forward strand.
GGCTTGTTTAAAGAGAAAAAGGTAAGATAATTTCTCGTAAGTATCAAGCCTAGGAAGTCACAAATACACTGAAGCACACTGGGCTTCACTCCAGAATTCCTTTTTAAGTTTCAGACAGGAGAAAAGCAGTAGTTGCTTTCCATCTTCTGGATTCAGTAAGACCTGGAACACCACACTTCTCATCATGACAGATGATGTGGTATTGCCTGACTTTTGGGAATTAAAGAAAGACAACGTAAAATTCTGGAAGTATTAGGTTCATAATACTTTTAGTGCATCTGAGTGTAGCGAATGTGTATAAACTGTGGGTATAAGCAATAAAGAAACAAACTAAGTTCCAAGATACCAGATTAGCTTTAATTAATGTAGTTTTTGTTCAGTAGAATTCCCTAAAGCATCCTGTGAGAAAGCAAGCTGTGTCTCACAGGAAGTGGAAGGCAGGAATGCAACTCCCATCATGCCTTGTTGCTCCCAGAAAGGCATGTGCTCCTCTCCCAAGCACATGGCTCTGCCCTCTCTGGTGCCAGCTCTGACACTCACTGGACCTTCCCGTGTACCAATTTACAGCACTGAAAGGCAGAAAAATAAGCTTCCTTTTTTTTTTTTTCCCTCCTTTTTACTACATTTTTCAACAGTTTAATGCATTAGTGGAGACATCTGATGAGCAACAGAAGCAGCAGGTATCAGAGGATGACACTGCACTGGAACAGATAAAAGAAGAAATGCCACCTTTTGTGGACGAAAAATATTAAACCACCTATACTTCATGAAAATGTACCTTAGCTGTGCACTGCTGAACACCCTTTTCAGGATGCGAATCTTCCTCATTCCTTCTGAGCCACTTGGGATAATGGCACAAGTGTGGTAACTGGGCCCATTTAACATCAACAGCTTGGTGCCATTAGGATGTAATGGTCACCTATTTCCCAGGGAAACAGCAAGCTTGTGAGGCCAGAAGAAAACTAACGTACAAAAAAAAAAAATGAATAGAACA